>NW_020622492.1:1880631-1999925 GCF_003573695.1 Papaver somniferum
TTTTTTTTTGGATATCGTAGCTCTTCCCTCCAAACTAGGGGTGAGCATAAAAACCGGAACCGCGGATTTGACCCGTATCCGTCCGCAAAATTGCGGGTGAAAACCAATCCGCAAGAGTTATGGACCGGACACGGGTGCATTCTCAAATCCGCACGCGGTGCGGTTACGGTTGCGGTTGGGATTTGATAACCGCGGATTACCCGCACCGTAGGACATATAGGGAATTTAGTAAATGTATTAAGGACAATATGGGAAGTTGGAGTTTGATATATAAACATCTTTAGCTTTCGGTGAAACCTAATAGCATCAGTTTTTTTCGAGAGGAAAAGAGACCTAATAGTCTCAGAGAAGAGACTTCGATTCTTCTTCTTCTCTGAGTAAATTAGTTCTCTCATTCATCTTCTTCTCATCACAGATTCACAGTAAATATCCTTCGATTCATCTTCTTCTCATCACAGTAAATTAGTTCTCTCATTCATTCTTCTTCTCTGAGCAGCATCAGCATCAGTAACTGTAAGTAGTTCTCTCATTTTCATTTCTTTTGACTTTCAATGATTATTATATGTTCTAGTGATGTTGATTTCGTTTTAATTGGTTTGGAATTTTCTTAGATGTCAAAATAATTTTGAGTATGTTTGATTTAGGGTTTTCTTAAATTAGTTTTTTCTTCCAATTTAGAGATTTTGGGTGATTTGGTCGGTAAAGACCATTATCAGTGCTGAAAATTAAACCAGTTGTGGGTGTGGATTGTCTAATTCATGTATGTTATTTATGAAACAAGGTAGATCCACGGATTGGAGAGAAGAATCTTCAGGAGAACAGTATTTAAAATCCTTGGGTAGGTGGTGAAGCTTGTATTATCAGTGCTACAATTGTTTGGGTATGATGTTGCTATCTCTGCATTCTGTAACATATCTTCTTATTTGCATTTTGTAATACTGATTTTTTTCCTCCTATGCATGTTGCAAGTCTTTGTAGCCATATATGTATGTAGCTTAGTAGTACAGCTTCTGTGTAAAATGTTATCAAATAGTATACCTTACTAATAAATATGGAAGAATAGTCTTATAGAGAAAAATTGCTGGTGGAGTCATTTAGCTTTAGTGTATCCGCAATTTCCTGTAGTATTTAAGATGTGAATCATGTACATAAGATGGAAAATCATGTGAATACTGATAACTGATTTAGAGTACTTATAGTATTACATATGTGGGTACAGTGTGTACATCATTTTTATTAGATGGTTATTGTTTTCAAAATTAGGTTCCTGCAAACGGTAGCATGATTACATAGCGGCTACTAATATGTATTCATTATAAGATTAGATTTTTTGAATAGCATGTGGGTCGAATTTGAAACTTGGTTTCCTAACATCTCGGCTAATTATATTCATGTCTAGCATCGTATCCAACATTAGAGAGTTTCGGTTAGATCTACCGCTTCACTCATCGATAACTCATATTATTGGTCAGCTTATGCAAATTTATTAATGATGAGCTTTTGTGCCTGCATACTGTAGTTGCATGCCTGTATGATAACTTTCGCAATTTTTACTCTTTTTTTTTGTCCCTTTTCAAATAGCAATCTGACTAATCCATATTGTTGCGAGTAGAAAGCATTCCCTTGGTAAGGTATATCCCAAAAGTGAGCCTTCTTATTTGAGTTGATTTTAACTCTTTTAGTTTATAGATCATTGCATCATTGATTCTGTCAATCTTATTTTTCAATATCTACTGTCAATGGGTATGAACAGGAGAATCTGAGAGCAGATGGCTTCAAGTACTAAGGGACCTTCTATTCCTGTTGACGATCCTGATGAGAGCATGGCTACAGTTAACCCGGCAACCGTCGAGACCTATGGGGCATAACTTTTTGTGTGCAAATTTGACCTGATCAGTTCATTATAGGGTCTGCGTGCATAACTTTCTATTAGTCTCCTTGGAATTTGATTAGTCATAATCAATCTTAAAACTCTGGCTTGTTGTTCCTCAATGTCGATTGGGTCTGCGGTCTAGTTGTGATCAGCCCTTTTAAATGGTCTTTACTAACCAATGCTGATTGGTTTTTGTTTCTTCTTGTTTATTGCTGCCTTATATCTGCCTTATAGTGTTTACTGATTATCTATAACTCCTCATTTTACAGATGCGGCAGAAATCTTGCAGGAAATTCCAGACATATCTATCACGGATTGAATCCAAGGTCTCTTTTTTAGTTTTTGGCATCAGAGATTCATATGGCTTGGCACCAGACTTGTTGCATTTGAATTACTACTCTTTTGTGTTAGCTGTTAACTATCTTATGTCTATTGTTGCTTTTGAATTACTGAATTATAACTCTTTTGTGTTAAAAAAACGTCTGCACTCTAGTTTGTAACTTTCTAATTTCTACACTTAGTTTTTTTTGATGATTCTTGTGATCAAATCCGCGGTTAATCCGCAACCGGCCCGCAAAATCCGCTGATCCGCAAAGGGCAAATCCGCGGATGATTGGGCCGGTCACGGTTTGAATTTCCAAATCCGCAACTTTGACGGTTTGGTTGCGGGTGACCCCTAATCCGCAACCGTCCGTCCGTTGCTCACCCCTACTCCAAACCTGCCTCTTAAGACACGCACCCGAAGAAGCCCATTGGGGTACTCTAACTTTGTCTTTGTTTGAAAAGTGTAGACCATCTTATGCGATGAGCCGATGATAGAGAAGTTTTAGTAGTACCACTAAACATTTCCTTGAAAATGGGCCCCAACTTAGTTAGACTACAACCCCTTTTCAGTCTTTCGGTACTTTACCATGATTAGTAGGACCATAGTTTTAATAAGACCCACTTGATAATTGGTTAATCACTTTGATCATTTCTTCTAACCATAAACACTTTGACCAGTATCCTTAAACATGGCTGTTCAATCAGATTCCATATCAACAAAGAAACTGGAATATATGCTGATTAAATCTGACTTTTGTTCACTACATTAAACAGGGAGATTTTTTTTTTTTTTAATAAGAAAGATAGTAATTTTATTAAGCTGAAAAGGCTTACAAACATGTTGTCTTTTTGTAGACATAATTCTAGCCAAGAAGGGATTGTCTCAATCCATTCTTTATCAGCACTTGAGTTTCTTGCATATTTTGTTATTGTGTCTGCCACATGATTAATGTCTCTATGGACATGAGTACATACCCATTCTTAAAATAATTTAATAAATTTAAACTATCTAAGATAATATCTCTAACTGTCCATTTGATTGAACTTAAACTGCCATTGAGATCTTTGATTACATTCTCACAATCCCCTTCCAGATGCAGTTTCCTTATTCCTTTTCTCCTATCCCAAATAATTGCCTCCAAGAGCGTCTTTGCCTCCGCTTGTTCTGGGTCTATTACTTTTGTATATCAGCATCTACTCCATCTCTAACACTTGCACAATTGCACAATATTAGTCCAATTCCTACATCTTTAGTTTTTTCTTTGAAAGAAGCATCAAAATTCAGTTTAACAAAAGATGATTGAGGACATGTCCACTGCGAATGCTGGTTATGCCAGAGACTGTCTCAGTGATACGACTACTACCTATGCCAGTCTGAGTAATCATTTGTTATCATAAGAGATATTTGGTTATGCCAGGGAGGTTCACCTCACACTTCTATTTTCACCTTATCTCATATTTTAAGAGATATTTTTCTTAAATAAAACTTAAATGATAACGCGTTTAAAGCTATTATTTTGGAGATATGTTTTTCTTACAAAGTTACACATACCTACAAAGAATGAGCACATTCTGAGATACCGAACCTCACTATTGATCAATCTAAATTTTAATGGTTGAAAATTTATCGATTTTCGATGGTTGATTTCAAAATAGTAGATGGTGAAATTATACTTTTCAGAATGTGCTCATTTTTTGTGGGTATATAGAGCTTTGTAAGACGAATATATCCCCATAATATTAGCTTCAAATACGCTACCATTTGTTTTGTAGAGAAAAAATTGGTACCCAAAGTGTTAGATAGTGTGAAAATAGGAATGAAAGGGGTCTTCTCTCTACGTTAAAATGTATTTTCATATATTCCAAAAATTCTTTATTAAACCTTTCTCAACTTATTTGGGTGTTATCTAGGACTACTCTAATGGTATAAACAAATAAGAAAATTTGCTGATTTATGGGTCATTATAAAAATAAGTGAAAACGCGGGGTTTCAATGTACACCACCACTTTTTTATTAGGAAATCTGTATGGAATAACTCAATATTATTCCGAGAGTAAAACTCAATCAAGGAAAAGTACTCAGAGTTATATCTCTCTTTCTCTTGTGATTAGAACGTTTACAGAAACAAGTCTGTGAACCTAATCACACAGAGATTTCTTGGACGGTGCCATAGACCAGTTTTCCAAGAACCAATCTAGTCTTATCCAACAAACTAGGTTGGATGTATCAACTTAGATTGATCAACGTACAACCTGTGATATTTCAATTATAAAGATAAACAATATAATGCGGAAAAAAATAACAGAGACACCGGAAGTTTTGTTAACGAGGAAACCGCAAATGCAGAAAAACCCCGGGACCTAGTCCATATTGAACACCACTTTCTATATTAAGCCGCTAAAGACACTAGCCTACTTCCAATTAACTTCGGACTGAAATGTAGTTGAGCCCTAAAAAGTATCACACCGATTAAGGTACAGTCGCGTTCCTTGCGTCTCTTGAACCACGCCGGATTCTATGTACTTGATTCCCTTAGATGACGTCACACCAACTAAGAGTTGCTTCAACTCAATTGAAGACTTTAAACCAAAGCTTTCTCTTATATATTAATCCTATAATTGATTTCCTGATTACAATCAAACGATGATTGAAATCAAACGTATGATAAATGTGATGGAAATCGATAGCAACTTGAGAGAAATCTGGCTATCCTCGAAATCTGGACTTAAATGCAACCTAGATTATTACTCACCTCACAAGTTTAGAAAACTTGTGGAATCAACAAAGTCTGAGACGAAGAGAACTTTGTTGATTACTATTTATCTTGATCATAGGAACAAGCTCTACAAACAATCAAGATCGGGATACTCAAGTTATTAAGGAAAGATAACTAGACCTGGATTCATGAATCCCGACGATGTCTTTATAGTCGTTAAACCCTAAAAAGGTTAGGAAGAGGACGACTCTAGATACAACTAGGACACACCAAAAAGTAGTGTTAGGATTCAAAGATCCCAGTTTCCAAGAGTTCCCCTTATATAGACTTCAAATCCTTGGTTTCTTTAGGTAGGCCTGTCAATATCTTTCCGAAATCCGGAATCCGTTTCCGAGTATTCGGGATCCTATAGGATTTTATCCGTTTTATCGGATATCGGATATGGATATTTATCGGATATTTCTTCCTTAACCTATCTGAATCGGATTAGGCTCCATCTGTTTGGTTAATATACGATATCCGATAGAGTCAGGGATATACTTGTAATTTTTCTGTAACTCACTTCAATGGCATGTGTTCATCATCATTTAGATGTACAATCAATGGCAGTAATTAGGTTCTTCGACTGTTCTTTTTCTAATTGTTGCAGAACTCAAATTATGTTCTCAATCACCCACCACACATTCATAAAAACAATGGCAATAACTTGTTATGGCAAAAAACTCTCCTCTTTCGATATCTCATCTCGGCTTTAGAAATTATTGAAATCATAACTGAGCCTGCCTTGACCTCTGAGCTCTCTCCTACTTCTTCTCAAAACCTACCAGAACCGTAGTACCATTGAGATTAGCCGCGCCAGAACTTTAGTGAAGCATCGGTCTTTCAGGTCTTTAAACAGACACATTGTGTGTGTTTTCTGGTAGTAAAGGGATGAGTAAGTTGTGGTGTTTCTAAGCCCTTTTATATCTCCATCCCTGTAGTAATTACACTTCTAAAACAAACCCATTATTTCAATCTTGTCACGGAACACAAAGACTGCCTCCAATCGTTATCCGTTCATCTTTATTCTCTTCTCATTTCAACGGCAGTGAGAACACCCATTCTTCCCTGTATACTCATTCTCAGACAAGATCAAGCCTTACCAAAACTTGTATCACAGACTCCTTGTTCTTCTCATCTTCGAAAATTCTATTTCCTGGGAACATTTACTTCTGTTCCCAGAAACCGGATTTTATCGGAAAAAATTCCGATATCCGATAGCTTATCCCTAACCTAATCGATTTGGAATTTTTGGATTCCGTCGGATATTATCGGATACCGGATATCCGTTAACCCTTAACCTTAACCTTATCGGTATTGCCAATATCTGGCGGATATTTATCCATTGCCAGCCCTAGCTTTAGGTTTAAGCTAAGATAGCTTTGGAACCAAGCAAACAATATTCACTGTTAGATGAAAGCTTTGAATTTTATTCATTTAAGCAAGATATACACATAGGTTTGGTGAAACTGCACTTGAACCATGTACAAAGACTATGTTCAATATGGTTAGCCGAAACTAGCCTGTTTGAACTTAAAAGCTTAACATTCATTTTCATGAACACTGAGACATTAATCTTGAGTCACAATTATGTGATCAAATAAGTCTATTGTTGATTAGAGAATTGATCAAATGCAAATTGTCTCGTAGAAATAATTTAATCGCAATTGAATCATAATCGACATAGTTGGTAAATACACAAAGTACAAATACTTAAGTAGTTCGTGAATCGGCCGAGTCAAGTTACACGGACCGATTTGCAAACTTTACAAGCAAAACCGAGTTCCGGAGTTGAAAGAACTTTTTCAGTTCACGTACAGGTTTGCAAACTTAGGTGCAATTCTAAGTTCCAGAGTTAACAGAACTTTTTCACTTCACATACCGGTTTGCAAACTTAAGACCTTTACCGGTTCCAGAGTTCACATAACCTTTTCAGTTTGTGTACCGGTTTGGGTACTAAACTGGTTCTAGAAATCGAATTGTATTGGTTCGCATACCAGTTTGGATACTTAAACCCGGTTCCCTTACCACAGTTCCAAAATGGTTTGTATGCGAATATGCATACCTATCCGGATCACGAAACAAACATATTTTCCCATGATGTGCATACAAATATGCATATCACACAAATCTGTAAGTCGATATATCGCTACTCCGCTACGTGTATGAATACATGTAACACGGCTTCAGAGCTATAACAGTTATCTCAGTTGGTAAGACTGATACCACTGTCTTGTAATCCGAATATAGTAGTTCTATATTTTTCTCTATGTCAGTTCAAAACATTCCTGAATAACATCAATAACACATATAACTGTTCCAGGCTATTTACGAATGATAAACTTGAATCACGATTTGGTTCCGAACAATAAATTGTTCTCCGCCGAAATTCATCAAGCATGAACAAATGTTCATTAAGCTTAGTCATTATATTTCCAGAAATTCTTAAACTAAATAATTAGTTCTCGACTTGAAATTTTTGTCAATGCAAGCTAGTGTAATTAGTTTTGCGATGTCGTCTCAAATGATAGAAAGGTGAATATAACTTGAGATATTGGTGGTTTAGTCTTTAGTTACCTTTTTTTGATGAAGTTCTCCAAAAGCTTCGGTTGATCTTCGCCTTCCAACGTTAAAACGCAATAACGACTGCATTGATATAATATTTATCAACTATGATCTTATCCTAGTCCGAGACTTAACTATTTGTAGACTAGAAATCAAGATATAGTTTTGACAACTAAATTTGACAACAAACTTGATATGGAAACACCTGTGAGTTCGACCAAGCAATGCTCTTATAATCTCCCCCTTTGTCAATTTTAGTAACAAAACTATTAATACATATGGATAAAAAAAATAAAGCTTCGAAAACCTCCTCGATCCATCATGTCTTGATTTCCTTGGTTTCTTCAACTCTCTTTGAACTCTTCGTTATTTCAAGTCACAACGATTTTGAACGTGTTCAACTCAGCATCGTTTTTGTTGAAGATCCGTAACTATAACAACTCTCGTCGTTATACAGAAACACATTATTATTCCTTTCTCCAAAGTTCAATTGTATCACAACTCTGAAATACTACTACGGTGATATGTTTCTCCCCCTTAATCAATACTGAAAAAGTGGAAGTATAACAACCACATCCAATAATTTGTTCAACAATCTGTATGGACTAAACTCCAATATAATTCCGAGAGCACCAACTTAAAAGCGGGACTCAATCAAGAATTATATCAAAGAGATTTTATCTCTTTCTCAATACAGTCATCAAATGAAACAGATAGAAATCTGCAAGCCTGATTGATACGAGAAATAACTTGGACGATACCAAAGACCAATGCTCAAGTGTCAATCAAGTTTTATCCAACAAACACAAGAGTGTGATAACAAGAAGATCAATACTGCGAGAAAAATCTCAAAGAGTTTGTTCTATTTTCCGTTTATAAAAAATATAATAGATTTAACTTCTGAGCATATATGAAATATTAGCTCGACTCACGAAAACGTAAAATGCACAAATATTTCATAAGACTTCTGCAATAATTAAACCAACAATGATTACATACTACAAGTTCATCTTCCAACAACTCTGGAATTTAAACAAATAAATCTAAAAACATGCAAGATGAAAAACGTTGGAAATAGCTATGTGTAATCACAATCTTTGCTATACCAAACCTAGTTATCCTTCTTAAGAATAAAATCCTGAAAATAAGTTTCCTAGAAAATACAAAAAGAGAAGAAAACAAAATATACTAGATTTTTCCAGAATCTTCATTGATTTTGAGACCTTTGAATTTGTCATAAACTGTATCCACGAGCTCTTCAGATAAAATATCCTCATTGAGAAGTTCACGAACATGAGATTTCATGAGAACAAGGTTAGCAGAAACCTTTTTCAATTCAGTCTTCAACATGTTTAAACTTTTTAGCCTTTCAACAAGTTCTAGTTTAGCTTCTTAAAATTGTTTAAGGAAATCATAAACGACTTCAACAGAAATCATCTCTTCTCGTTCAAGATCTTGATGATCATAAGCAAAATAACAATTCACATCATACGGAATTTCAGATGAATCAGAAACTTCTCATCGACCAGCGTTCTCTTGTTTCCTCTTTGTTTCTATACGACCGCGATTAAGAGCTTTTTCCATGCTTTCGAGAATTCGAGACATAGGAAACATGCTTGGTTGCGGAAACGTGGATGAGAATTTCTCAATCACAAGTTATGGTATATAAGGAAAATATGTTACCTGGGTTGCTCGACGGTTCGCGACTCGATTTAGATATTAGGTTTTCGTGCGGTCAACAAGAAAAGATACGGGTACTTCTTGTTAGTTTATTACCGTTTGATCCTAGCGGGTTTCAGAACAATTTTTTTTAATGGTATCAAAAAAGATTATTTTAAAGAGCACACAACAATTTATTAATACTGCACCTTATCCTTTTGATAAATATTCTTCCTTGAAAATTAATGTATTCTTAGCTCAACAAACGTGAGTTTATAGCACAAGAGAATCAATATTAACGAGAAGATTTAGATTATCATGAAGGGATTGCAATACGAAAAGATAGTTGCATATCATAAATAAGTACTACTTGAGATAAATAGTACACCTGTCAACAATAATCCTTATCCATCAAGATTTTTTATGGATAAGGTTCCAAAATCTTCACCTAGCTTGCACAAGGGTGAGTTGTACACTCACCACCGGAATACTGCTGATGTTTTCTTCTGCTTTTTCTTTTGATACGTGAAAAGTGATCATAGAAATTACTGCCATCAAAATAAATGATTAGAATTTTTACCTGAAATTCCTTGTCTTGAAACGGACAGTTTATCGATAAGATCCTTATATCCTGTGATGATCAAATTCAGGTTAGCTTGTTGAGTTGTTTTAAAAGTTTCCACCCTTTTTGGAGGTATATAGGTGTCCTTTTGAACCTGTTAGAGTACTTCTCGGTCGAACTCGTAAGCGTTGCTATCTCAAGCTTGTTTATCAAGTTTAGTTGTCAAAACTATAAGTCTTGATTTCTAGTCTACTTATAGCTAAGTCTCGGATTAGGATAGTTAAGTGTGGTTGAGCATTAGACTTCACGGCGTTTATCAATTGAAGAAGGAGAACTACTAAGGGGAGCTTGTGGAACTTCATCAACAAAAGGTATATGGAAACTTGAACTCATTTATCACTCAAAAGTCTATCTACTCTATTTCCTATTTGAGACAAAAGTCGTATAGCTATATAGACTTCGATTATACACATTTGATATTTCGAGTTGATTTTAACTCGCTAACATATTTCTCGAAATATGTGTTGGTAAGTTTTCGCTTTAACCAGATTCATCTTATATTCTTGACGAAAGTCAAAAGATGATCATGTGAAAATCTCCTTGTAACATCCTACATGATTTGTGTGAGACAGTCATTTGATGATGACTCGGAATATTTCGTATTGATCATTCGATCACTTGAAAATTTCTTTGAAGCTAATAGTCTGTGTGAGACAGATTGGTTTATCAAGTCTTCGACTTTGGATCGTAGCAACTATTAGTTTTGTGTGGGATCAGCTAAGGGAATCAAGTGCGCAGAATCCGGCATAGTTCTAGAGGCGTAAGGAACGCGACTGTACCTTGATCAGTGTGAAATTGGTTAGGGCTCAACTATATTCCAGTCCAAAGTTAACTTGGAGTAGGCTAGTGTATGTAGCGGCTTAATACAGTGTGGTGTTCAAATCTGGATTAGGTCCCGGGGTTTTTCCGCATTTGCGGTTTCCTCGTTAACAAAATTTCTGGTGTCTGTGTTATTTCCGTATTATATTTGTTTATATAATTGAAATATCACAGGTTGTGCATAAGTTCAATCCATTGTGAATCCAACCTTTGGTTGTTGATTATATTGATTGACACTTGGATATTGGTTTTTGATACCGTCCAAGTTATTTCTCATATTCAATCGGGCTCGCACATTCCTATTCTTTTGATTGCAGATTGAAGTAAGAAATTGAGATATAACTTTTGGATGTACTTTTATTAAGATTGAGTCTGACTATCTAGTTGATTCTATTGAAAGTATATTGGAGTTTGTCCATACAGATTGCTAAGAGAAATATTGGGTGTGGTAGTTAGACCCCCCCCCCCCCTTTTCAATTGGTATAAGAGCATGCAGACACACTAAGATCTCATAAGTCTGTGTTTGTAGCAATCTGACTATATGGATGAGTCTATCTCTAAAAACGTAATTGTTTAGAAATTACCAGATGATTTTCAAAGCTTGGATTCACCTGAGAGAACTGTCACATCTAATTCAATATCTAAACATTTTCTTGATGTAGAAATTGTTGATAACTGGGAAACACGCCTAGAAGAACAGTTGGATGAACTTTCAGATGAAGGTGATTCAGATATTGATAGAGATGTTGATGAGGAAGTCTCAGAGTATGTGAAGGTTTTGAATTCGTTGGAAAAGAAGAAGATGACAACTTCTCATGTCACACCTCTTCTAACTCCTCTCAGTCGAGAAAACAAGAAATTGAAAAGGATTTGCGGAGGTCTTTATTTTTGGAATCGCTCTTGCAAATCGATCCTCAAAGACTCTGAGGAAAACCTGATGATACATATTGATCTCTGTACCTTGGTGACTATTATTATAGAGGCGGAAGTCAGAATAATAATATACGAAAACTAGAAAATAGAACACACTAGAAACCAGTTTCGAAGAAAATATCTTCTCTAGATTATGAACAAGAAAACTATTACAATTCTCTCTTTGTTACGCTCACAATATTTCTAGGTAAATTACCTTAAAATATTATCTAAGCTTGCTTTTACAATAATTAATTGCCTCACAAACTTCTCTCTAGGTATTGTGTTAAACCTCCTTTTCTAGGTTTCAAACCACACTCTCTAGATTGTCTTAGCTATGAGCTAAACATCTCTATTTATGGCTTTAACGATTTCCTAAACCTTATAGGAATCTATTTCCTTATCTAGGAATAATTCCTTTTCTAGGTATATTTCCTTATATAGGAATATTACCTTGTCTAGGAATATTCTTAATCTAGGAATAATTCCTTTTCTAAGTATATATTTCCTTATCTAGAAATATTACCTTGTCTAGTAAATATTCATTTTCTAGGTATATTTCCTTATCTAAGAATACTGCCTAAAAATCAATATTCCTTCCTTAAATTACAATTTTATCCTCAATCCTTCTTGAGGATCACTAGTTCCCGGAGAGAGGAAGATACACATGTATCATGCGCCCCCACTCAAGAACTTGAACCCCTGTGAAAGTTAGATTTGGAGGTTAGGGAACCCGAGAGTTCCTTTCTCCATGCTGAACCATCTCTCCTTGCTGGGAATTTGACTTCGACTTCTAATTAGAAAAGCGTCCTTATCTTTTTGTGTTGCCTTAGTCTCTCTTCGCTCTGTAATGCAATCCTCTTCGAGTGATTCTTCTCTATCAAACCACAAGTCTTCCACGTATGGCAAGATCATCTTGTCATATCCATCATCATCTAGTAATGGTGGTTCAAACATCTTCAACCTTCCTAGGTCATCTTCTTCTTGTTCGGTTAGGGTTTCCAAACAAACTCTACTCGGCTTCTCGTCAAGAGAATGGGTCACAAGGAGAATGAACTTCGTACTAGAATTCACCAACCGTTTATCCTGAGTGGTTGTAATCGAGCTCGCTCCCTCAAGTGGAGAGTCTATAGCTCGTATTACAAAATCTTTTCCATCTTTGGTAAAGGCATACTTCTGGTCTCTCCTGTGTAAAACCGCATCTCGATCCCACAAGTAAGGACTAACAAGTATAACCTGACAAACATCTAATGGAACCACATCGCATGTAACCTCATCAATGTATGACCCATCAAAAGCAAACTTGAACATACACTGCTCTGCAACCTGTAGCCCACCTTCCTTTTGAAGCCACCCTAAAGGATAGGGTTCGGATGTTTGAAAGTCTTCAAACCCAAGTTATGTACCAAAGAATGTGAAAGTAAATTCTTTTGACTTCCCGGGTCAATAGCAGCATCAACTATTGATGTTTTGACTTGCATCTTCAATGTGAAGAGTCGCTCCCTAAGATCATCTTTTGAACGTCTTTATTTTTCCCATGTCATAAGAGAAAGCTTTGAATTGGGTTCCGTTAGTCCGTGTACTTCTTTTGGAGTTTGAGCGACTAGTGCTGCCTTCTTGGCTTCTTTCCTCTGTAACCCTTTAGGCTTTAGATGAGGGTTCTTAACCCAACACTTCGACTACATGACCTGTTTGCTTGCAATGGGTGCAAGTCAAACTTTTCTTGTCACTAGATTTCCCTTCTTCTTTGCTCCTTTCACCTCCTTTCACAGTGGTACCTCCAGATTTCACCTTAGTATTCCCCTTTGAATCAGATTTCTTAAGCCTGCCTTCAATTCCATTAGCTTTTATACTTGCTTCAGAGATAGTATCCACCGAAAACATCTTCAACTCCTTCCGTATATACTCATGGAACCTGGAAATATACTTCATATAGATAGTATGATCTTCCAAGTCTAAATCCAAAACCGTAGCTTGATTCTGAAATTCCGAAGTATATTCTTGTACGGTTTGGTTGTAAGTCTGCTTCAAGTCGTACCACTTGAACCATCTCTCTTCAAGGTAGCCAACCGGATAAAATTGTTTCCTCATAACTTCCTTGAATACCTTCCATGACAATGCTCCCTTACTTAGGTATTTCCTTTGATAAGCTTTCCACCATATTAGAGCATGCTTTGAAAGCTTCAATGCCGCAAAATCTATCTTCTCCTTCGAACCATATTCAAAGAAAGAAAAGTATGTCTCTAGACGCTCTATCCAATTATCCAATTTCTCTACATCGACACTTCCATCATAAAGTGGAATATCAACATGAAAATCAATTTTTAGATTCTTACCGTGACTCATAAACTTACCACGAGGTTTTGTTGCTTTTGTGCCTTTAGGAATCTCAATTTCTTTTTCCTCTTCGCTTTCCTCTTCCTCCTCATCATCCTCTTCTTCCGAACCCCAAGATGGAGATTTCGTCTTTTTTCGTAGGTTTCAGATTTGGTGTATTGGAACGAATACAAGCAACCAACTCGTCCAGGGTAGTTTGAATCGTCTTCATCTCTTTTTCTAACATAACCACCTTCTCGTCGGTAGTTTTTGGTTCATCAGTCTTAGACTCATCGTCTGTCTTAGCCATCCTTGGTTTTCTTGTTCTTTTAACGTATTCTTGCTTTTCGAGTAACTCACCAAGTTGTTTGTAGAGAGATCTAGTGAATATCATAAACCACAGGAACCTTCCCTAAAAGTAACGAACTTTTCTCTGATACCAACTTGATATGCATTGATCTCTGTACCTTGGAGACTGTTATTATAGAGGCGGAATTCAGAATAATAATAGACGAAAGCTAGAAAACAGAACACACAAGAAACCAGATTCGAAGAAAATATCTTCTCTAGATTATGAATAAGAAAACTATTACAATTCTCTCTTTGTTACGCTCACAATCTCTCTAAACAGTGTATCAACCTTAAACTGTTTTCTAAGCTTGCTTTTACAATAATTAATTGCCTCACAAACTTATCTCTAGGTGATTTGTCTCACAAACCTCCTTTCTTTGATCTAGGTGAGTCTGTATTACAAACCACACACTTAGATCGAGAGTGTGGTTTGTGATACACACTCACCTAGATCAAAGAAAGCGGGTTTATGAGACAAATCATCTAGAGATAAGTTTGTGAGGCAATTAATTATTGTAAAAGCAAGCTTACCAAATAGTTTAAGGTTGATCCACTGTTTAGAGAGATTGTGAGCGTAAGAAAAAGAGAATTGTAATAGTTTTCTTGTTCATAATCTAGAGAAGATATTTTCTTCGAATTTGGTTTCTTGTGTGTTCTGTTTTCTAGTTTTCGTCTATTATTATTCTGAATTCCGCCTCTATAATAATAGTCGCCAAGGTACAGAGATCAATACGTATCACCTGAGTAGAAAGTCACTTGAATGTTATAATGTTTATCAAAAATACCTTTTGTTGGAAGAGAAACTTGCAGAAACTGAAGCAAGGATTAACTCTCAGCAAGCAAGTTTTGATGACAGATAAAGCGCTTATCTTGCTCGAGAAAAACGCCTTGAGGCTGATTTAGCTGATGCTCTTGATAAAATCAAGATGTTTGAAGATGACTTGAAAAAATTCAACACTAGTTCAAGCTAATTAACCACTATGCTAGGAGCAAGTAAAAATCATCGTGATACACGAGGATTAGGCTATAAGGGAATAAATGCTCCAAGTATTAGCAAGAGGTAAAAGTTTTCAAGGTTAGTGATTCTTCTCAACAAAAGGTTTCCACTGATGGAAAAAGTGAAATACCTTCACCGGCAGTTAAGGTTCGAAAGAGCAAAGTATATCAACCTCCAAAGTCAGCACACACGGATCGAGGTAAGAACTAAGAACATTCCTTATGTTTGCCACTATTGTGGAAATAAAGGTCACCTGGAAAGGAGATGTCATTTCTGTATAAGGAATGAGAAACTTCATGATATTCTCGTTTGGGCATCACAAAAAGTTATAAAACCAAGATCATATGTTAAGACTAATCCCCTTAACGTTACAGGTTGTAACTGTCCAACCTTTAGGCAAAGAAATCAGTGATGTGATAAACCTATATTTTCCTATAAACGTCATACGAATCTTTTTCACAATCGTAATGGTTATCAAAAGGATAACTTCGTAAAGACGAAGATAAGATCCGATGCTCACAATTGGAGAAAGACTAACTTGCAAAAGAATAGTCAATCCAATTCTCTTTAGAGAAATCTAGAAGAGAGTAATGGGAAGAAGGTTCATATTGTTCTTAAACGCACTCAGAAGTGGGTACCAAAGAAAGCCAGTGATGCTTTGAGTGTGAAAAGGAATGACCTCACATAAAATTCCCTGACTATGGAGAAGGCAGTATCCATGATGTTGAAACTTAAAACGTTCTTTGGAAAAGTGGATTTGGATGTGAAAGGTTCTCAAAGTGATCTCTTTTATGATAATCCAAAAGTGAAACAGAATAAGCCAAAAACTATAGATGGTGAAAAATCCATAGTTACAGAAAAGTTTGTTTCAGTCGCCTGTGGTGAGCAATACATTGTTCACTTCAACACAACTTGATTGTTTTGTAAGTGCATCCTCACTAAGGAATGACGTATTAAGTATACGGTGAGGGAAGCACGAGAATTGGGGCGCACATATTGTGTTAAGTATGATACTGAATATTTGGTAAAGCCGTAGGATTTACGACATGATCCTTCTAAAAGGTATGTCTATAAACTTGGGCAAGATTTTTGTTTTTATCATTTGCTTAGAGTACTTATAATGATCCATGTACCTTGCTTATCGTTCATTTCTACCTATCTTGATTTGTGTTTAAGGTTCTTAAATGTTTAGGTTTGAAAATAGTAGTTCGTGATGTTTGGACTTCATGGTACACATACCAGGTATGCATACCATCATTTAAAATAAAAATCAAGGGATTTTAGTTTGAAAACCTGTTTGCATACTGCTCCACGTCACGAAAATTCGTTTGCAAATCGGTATGCACACGGGCCTGTAGACGTCGATATTTGGTAAACTTGTTTTGGTGTAACTTCTTCGTCCGAACTCGGAATGACCTCATTCTTTTTGAATTATCTTCCTCTTTTAATTCTCTTCAAAATGGAGATGAGAATTCTTGAAATTGGATGAGTTAAGATTGGTCTTTGTCCCGTCTCTTGTTTTTGAGTGTTGTGCTCTATTTCGTCGCACTTGTTCCACTTCTCTTGGACTTGGGCACTTGGATTCTCGGAGTACTTATATTCTAAGCTCATTTGTAGCTTTTACAAGAAGTTTGATGGTGAATTACAAAGAAGAAGTGCAAGAATGGACAGTAATACACGTTTTTATGGGATTCTTGAATGTTCACAATCATCTTATGTGAACTATGGTGCAAAGTCATTAATGAATTTGTATGTTCTTCTTTGTTAAGAAAATCTTTTTATACGCCTTTGGTAGCTATTCTTGGTGTAAATCAGTGCGAAAAAGATTGATTCCACCTTCAAAGGACAAATCATCTTGTATGTGCATTACGAGTTTGTCTTGATTTCTAGGAAACTTCTTATGAGAATTTATTCTTGTGTTTTAAGAAGGATAACTAGGGTTTGGAATAGTAATTATTCTGAGTACACATAGCTATTGGCAACGATTTTCATCTTGCAATGTTTTTAGGTTTATTTATTTAAATTCTAAAGGTTATTTGGAAGATGATTTTGCAGTATTAATATTTATTAGTATTATATATTGCAAAAATAATGTTATGGGATATATGTGTTTGCGTCCGTGAACTATGATTGTCCCATATACGTCAAAAGTTAAGCCTATTATGTCATTATGCAAATATTGATGGAAGATAGGATGAACTTTTGATCGCAAAGATTAAGTCTATTATATGTATTTATGCAAATACTAATGAAAAATAAAATGAATATTTGATCTTTCTCTGATCCACTTCTATGTGAAAGTACTGTGCGGCTACATAAGTTCTCTTATGTTGAGCATTTTCGATTAAATTAATCACGGGATCTCTTGTGGTCAAATTAATTTTGATTTCTGGATACAAATTCATGTAATTCGTTAATGTCCAAAGAAATCCTTCTTTTCTTGTAAAAGTAAGGTCGCTCTTGTTGTTCTTTCGGGAATGACATTTTATGGGGGAGAGTTCTTAATTGAACTTGTGCTTAATTGCCAAATTTTTGTGGGGAGTACGACTGTGGAATATTGTAGGAGTTTTCTTGTATCTTTATAAAATCCTTGATAAATACACTAAGTTTCGACTATGTGAAATCATCAAAACAAAGTTGATATGCTCTCTTTTAGTCATGAAGTATCTCTATGAGAATTTCACTATGATCCCACTAGTTTTCGTACCTTTGCAAATTTATATTGACAAAAAGGGGGAGAATTAATGTGTAGTTCACACTACAAATACATATGGTTTACGGATCATTATGTAAGGGGGGGTGGTTTCCATGGGAGATGAAGTATTGACTAAGGGGGAGTGATACATATCACCATAGTATTGTTGTCAAAGTTGTGATACAATTGGGCTTTGATGTTGTGTGATAATACTATGACACTGTATAACAATGATTGAGAGCTATTTTTTTCTCATTGTTATAGTTACGGATCTTCAATAACTATGATGCTGAGTTGAACACGTTCAGAATCACTGGAGTACTTGGAAGTGACAAAGATTTCGAGTAATGTTTAAGAACCAAGAAAATCAAGCTTTTGGATGAGAAGCTACAAAGTTTATTTATTTTGTAATCCATATGTATGGATAGTTTTGTCACTAAAATTGACAAAGGGGGAGATTGTTACAGCACTGCTCGGTCGAACTCGCAAGAGTTGCTATCTCAAGCTTGTTTGTCAAGTTTAGTTGTCAAAACTATAAGTCTTGATTTCTAGTCTACTTATAGCTAAGTCTCGAATTATAATAGTAAGTGTAGTTGAGCATTAGACTTGACGACATTCATCGATTGAAGACGAAGAACTACTAAGGGGAGATTGTGGAACTTCAACAAAAGGTATGTGGAGACTTGAACTCATTTATCACTCAAAAGTCTATCTACTATATCTCCTATTTGAGACAAAATTTGTATATCTATATAGACTTCGATTATACACATTTGGTATTTCGAGGTGAGTTTAACTCGCTTACATATTTCTCAAAATATGTGTTGGTAAGCTTTCGCTTTAACCAAATTCATCTTATATTCTTGAAGAAACTCAAAATATGATCATGTGAAAATCGCCTTGTAACATCTTACATGATTTGCGTGAGACAGTCATTTGATGTAGACTCGGAATGCTTCATATTGATCATTCGATCACTTGAAAATTGCTTTGAAGCTAATAGTTTGTGTGAGACAGCTATTGTCATCTTCCAAGAATATTTCAATGATTGAAATGGGAGTTTAGAAAAAATAAACATGATTGGATATAACATAGTATGCGTACTTGTATGCTAATTGTTGCAAGTTATTCCAAGTCCGGGAACCATAGTATGCATACCCGTATGCGTACTGGTTGGTTAATGAAAGTCCGGGAACTTAGTATGCGTACCGATATGCGTATTGGTGTGAGTTTCAAGTTCCGGAAATTCAAATGAGTTTGGAAGGTATGCGTACTTGTTCGCATACTGGCGAACCCAAACTTAGTTCGGCCACTTAAGTATGTGTACCCGATTGCATACTTGAGTAGGTTATGTTCTAAAATCGGTTTGTTCATGAACTAATACATTTATATATTAAGGAATGCAATATTTTGCAAACCGTGGCTATAATGTTCATGAATTTATTAAAGTGAATCAAAATCGATTTTGCTTCAATTATGTCTTGTATACTTCTATGAGAATATAAACAATTGAACAACTATAGAACTAGTTTCATTAGAGTCATTTGACCTAGTTATTGTTAAGATGAATATGGTTGATATGAAAGTGTTCATATGGTCAACAAGGTGCAGACGCGTTTAGATATGGTTACTCATATCTAAATGAAGTCACTTTTCATTTGTGTGTAACAAGCTAAGTTCGATCTAACGGTTGAAAGATATTAGATTGAGTCTAATCAGGTTTGCATCTAACGGTGAATATTGAATGCTTTGTTACCAAGATAACATTGATTGCAAACCCTGATTTTAAGACTATATAAGGGAGAACTCTAGCAACTAGGAAACCTAATCCCCACACCTCCTATGTGATACTAGTTGCGACTAGAGTCGATTCTCCTTTAACCTTAGGTTTTTCCAAAACCCAGTAGGTTGACGACTTGAAGACTTCATTGGGATTGTGAAGCCAGAACCAACTTTTTCTCTATAGTTGCGTGTTTTGATCTTGATATTTTCTATCGTGTTGAGTACTATCTTCCTAAGATTTTCTCGAGATTTAATCTACGATAGGAAAGATAAAACGTAGTCACAAACATTTTCGTCTCATCGTTTGTAATTACACAATTCTTGTTTCGCTACCATACGATTAAGAGTATTGTGAGGTGATTGATATTTATAGGTTGTTCTTCGGGAATATAAATCCGGCATATCAATTGGTTCTTGTTCACCTTGATTTATCAAAAGATGGAACAAAACTCATAGGTATATCTGTGGGAGACATATTTATCTATTCAATTGACTTTTCTGCGTGAGACAGATTGGTTTATCAAGTCTTCGAATTTGGGTTGTAGCAACTTTTAGTTGTGGGTGAGATTAGCTAAGGTAATCAAGTGAGCTGAATCCGGCGTGGTTCTAGAGGCGTAAGAAACGCTATTGTACCTTGATCAGTGTGAGATTGGTTAGGGCTCAACCACATTCCATTCTGAAGTTAACTTGGAGTAGGCTAGTGTCTGTAGCAGTTTAATACAGTATGGTGTTCAAATCTGGACTAGGTCCCGGGTTTTTCTGCATTTGTGGTTTCCTCGTTAACAAAATTTCTGGTGTCTGTGTTATTTCTTTTCTGCATTATATTTGTTTATATAATTGAAATATCACAGGTTGTGCATAACTTCAATTAATTGTGAATCCAACCTTTGGTTGTTGATTATATTGATTGACACTTGGATATTGGTTTTTGATATCGTCCAAGTTATTTCTTATATTCAATCGTGCTCGCAAATTCCTATTTTTTTGATTGCAGATTGAATTAAGAAATTGAGATATAACTCTTGGATGTACTTTTCTTAAGATTGAGTCTAACTATCTAGTTGATTCTATTGAAAATATATTGGAGTTTGTCCATACATATTGCTAAGAGAAATATTGGGTGTGGTTGTTAGACCCCCGCTTTTTCAGAACCCATATTTGTGATGGTTACATCAGGTTCTTTTTAAACCGATTTTGCCTTCTACCCTTTTGGTTTGTCCGAAGATTCGTGGATCATTAAGTGCTAACATTCCTAGAAGCAAATTTGCTTGAATATGGTCTCACCTCAAGAGATTTAGGTATCCGAATATCAGTAACACCTTTCAGAATAAAATCCACGGTGTTTTGAAGACGGTCAAACTGAAGGTTTCCGAATCTCAGATTACACTTCCTTCGAACATGTCCTTTACTGTTGCAATAGAAGCAAATTTTCTGAGTTTCAATGACTCAAAACAGGTAGTCTTAACAATTTTGTTTTGTAAAGAACTTTTCCTCCTTGGAGACACTGTTTTATCTTAGTTAGAGAGTTTCAACTGATCATCTCCTATCAAAGTAGTACTTTGATTATTTGTTTTTGGCTGCGATTTTCTTAGAATAACATGAGCAGAATTTGCTCTTACTTTTTCTAATTCATCGCCTTGTTCGAAAACTGTCATCATGGTAGTTTCTTTTGATTCACTGTCACAACGTTGAGCAGAGTTCTCACCCGTTGGTTGAGCGATCTCCAAAACATCATCTCCATGAGACATCCTTGTTTTGGAATCATATTTAGAAATAATAAATATGAGTTCAGAAGTATGGAATTCTATTCGCTTGAAAATTTCAGAACTTTCCTTGGCTGCTTCTTGTTCTACTTCTAAGTCAGACTCATCTGTAAAACAATATGAATGGTACTTTTCAACATCCAACTGTTTTATAGAAACACCGTGTTCATCTCTAGAGAGTTTTACAGTTCAGACTCTCCTCTCGAATCCATAGAAACAGGTTCTTTTAAATTAGTGCAGCGTTTATCAGAGATTGCACTCCTGTCCGTATAGTCATACCTGCTTCAAACACATACTTATTAGGTCTTAATGTGTTTGTCTACTCTAATACCAATTGAAAATGCGGGGGTACCAAAATACACCACCACTTTTTTCTTAGGCAATTTGTATGGACTAACTCAATACTAATCCGAGAGTAAAACCTCAATCAAAGAAAAGTACTCAGAGTTATATCTCTCTTTCTCCTGTGATTAGAATGTTTACAGAAAAAAATCTGTGAACCTAATCACACAGAGATTTCTTGGACGGTACAAAAGACCAATTATCCAAGAATCAATCTAGTCTTATCCAACAAACTAGGTCGGATGTATCAACTTAGATTGATCAACGTACAACCTGTCATATTTCAATTATAAACATAAGCAATCACTACACCATATTTGCATATTAGGAACAAAAATTAGTAACGGAAATTTGGCCGTTACTAATTCGCAACGAAAACTTTCATTTACTAAATAGTAACGGCGCTATCTCAGTTACGAATTTAGAGATGATTCGTAACGGCCCCGTGCATGTTACTATTAGCAACTGCAAGGAAAATTTCATGTGAAACACGCGTGTGCTTGGTAACACTAAGAACTATAATTCTGCCCAAATTATTCTGACTTAAAATATTTTTCCCCCCGAAATTTTCACGTGATTAAGACGTGTGTGAGGTGACCAACCCTAGCTTATACTTATCATCTTTCTCTTTCATTTTCATTCATGCACAAACACAGCTGCCTCTTATTCTCGATCTCTTTCGGGAAAACTTGAACAAGAAAACTTGTTCACCGGAAAACTTCATCACCATCTCTTACTCTCAATCTCTCTCCCTCTTTATCAAAGAAGATTCATTAAAATCAACAACTAGAAGAAGAACTTTTCTCTTTGTTCCTGGTCTCTCTACCTCGATTTAAAGGTAAATCATCATCATAAGTTTTCTATTTAATGATTTTAGAGATGATTGATCTTTTTTTTTCCTGATTTATGTTATTTGTTTGAAGCGACGGAGAAAACCTAAAATCCAGAACACAGATTCCTTTTCAGACAACATCAATGGCCGACAAAATTTGGGGTAAATCTTTTCTATTGTTTTTATCCATTTTCCCCAAAATTTTCGATTAGGGTTTCCAATTTTTTGTTCTGATTTTATTTATTTTTATACTTTTGTGCTTAATTTTGGTTATGAAAGGGGATATTCTTATAATCTCCAATTGGTATTGATTTTAGGGTTTTCCCTTTCAAATCATTGATTGTAATCTTTATAACCTAATTTTTGGGTTAGAAATCGTTATTTTCTATAGTATATTGTGGGTGAATTCTTCAATGGGTTGTTGTTTTTCTGGTTTTGCCCAAGAAAGTTGAAAAAACTAGTATATTAATATCGAATTCTGATAAGAATCAGGAATTGTTTATGATACTACAGGTACTCTATGAAGGGCCATATACGAAGGCTTCTCATTGGGAAGAATTTGGTATTTACTTTAACATTGAGAAGCAAACTTAGTTGGAGGCAAGTAGTTTCTTGCAAATCATGTATCCGATTTATATGTTGGATGCTGCTATTATTACTGGTTACAAATGCTGATGTTGATGCTGATTGCAAATGCTTTTGGAATCTTTTAGGATGGAGATTGAGAAGGCTATAAATTTATTTGTATAGGATTGAAGGTTTTTAAGACATTCGATGAATAGTTGTATGCGGATATGACTGGACTCTTAGGGTTTGAGAACTTCAGGTATATGAACTAATGCAAAACCTTATGTATATCTCTCTTCTTGTCTAGTGCAGGCAGTTTAGTGTAATGTCTGATCATCGTGTAGGCAAAATGAGCATCTTAAGATGTATGTCGATGAAAATTCTGCACGTACACTTTGTTTGGCCCAACCAAAGAATTTATTCAAGCTAATCCACTTTTCAAGGACAAGTTATATTTTCCTATCCTTGAGGATTCGAGGCTACAATCTCTCATTGAGCAGAGGTAATTGTCTATTTTATATGTATGGAGATATTTTTCTGTTGATTAGACAGCTACTCTTCTTCCTTCAGGTGATAAGGATTTCAGAAACTTCAGAGTCTTGATTTCTAATATTCTTATTTCAGTTGTAACTTTCTTTTTCAGTAGAAGTCATTGCCAGTGGAAGTACTGGGTACAGATATGTTTAGGAAATGTGGGGTGCTGGTTGAATTTGGTTGTTGGATTTTGCCGCGAAAGTCAGTGAAAGAAGGTTACCGTGAAGCCATGTATTCAGTAAAGCGGGTGGGTGTTTGTCGTGGGTTTTGTGTGATATTTTAAGAAACAAAGAACACGACAGAGATTGCATGATGTTTAGCAAACTGGAGTCTGAAAACCTGCGTTTTCGTGGATGTGCAGGTTCAGGTTGCATACATATTTCTGTTTAGCTTTCATTCCCTTCTTACCCTATAAAACACTCTCTGTATCTGCTACCCGTTATGGATTTTTATCTTGTTTTATATACACTTTCTATACCTATACATATAGTAAGGAAAAAACTGTTGGTACATTTGCATCTAAGTACCTCGAGCTACAATTCGTTTTCATCTAAATAACTTCATTTTATTAAGGATGAGCTTGTTATTTTATTCAAATACCCTTCCAGGTGCAACAACATCTTGTGTTCCATTGAAAACACAGCTGATTTGAAGTATTCAAGTAATGAAGATTATGTTTGATCATATTTTTAGGAGATGAAAGCAATTATAAATAGGTTGATACACTAACTTTACGGGTTTGATAATTTTATTTATAGGTTCAGTTGTTTTATTACTTAAAGGAGTAAATAATTTCTTTATCATGTTTAATATTAGATTTCGTTGTTTGGTTAAGTTCAAAAATTTTAGTCAATTCACTAGAATCACTATGCCAGGTTGTGATGAGATCTGTTTGTTTGTTTCACCTCAATCAGATCTTCTTAGAGTTCTAAAAGTCTTTCCGAAGGAGATGGTTTTGTTGATACATATGTCTGCGACGTAGTGGTGTTATGTATGTATGTTCGTATCATATAATTTTTTAACATTCAAGTAACGTGGTTTGTGTGTATGGGTGAAATAGTTCTGCATTGATATTGGATTTTTGATGTTCCGATGACTGTTAACCTCTTATTCTCTTATGTGGACTGCTTAGTAACACATATTATTCTTCATATCCTTTGTCAGGGTAGCACGACATTTCCAGAAGAGATGCATGAGCTTTCTGATGCCCGTGGTTTCAAGAGACAGAAATTATGAGAGCTTGAGATAGACTGCGATCAACATGTGAAGAAATGGCGATGTTAGAGGGAAGGATGAGTCTGGCAATCATGTAAGCATAATTCCGTAACATTTGAAGTATTATTATTGCAGTTTATTTCAAGTATGATAGCTTTGTGCATTTATTCCCTAACATTGACTGAATTTCCTTAGGTGTATAGACAAATAGATAATCGTAAGCCTATGATTACGTTCTATCTAACTATATCAATTGTTGATGTTCAGGATATGAGGAAGACATCTTTATTTTCCGCTACCCAAACTAAGGTTGATATAAATTTGACTTTACTTAAACCGACCCATCCAAACTTTTCCAAATCATAAATCCGAGTTTGAGGCTTACTTTTCCTTGCAGCTCCTGAGTCAAGTTGCTGAGAAGGATTTAGTTAGGGAAAGGGTATTGAAGAAAGCCTTCCATCTTATTGATACGATGTATTGTAGGGCAGGGATTTGTCTTGGTAACCAGGGGTTTTCCATTAGATCAGCTGCTCTTGTATCCCTTGCACTTTTTGGTGCCTTTTTGAGTCTTGCAACTATTTTGAGTGTGAATTTGTTCTTACACTAAAATTCTTCACTGGTTTGCTCGTTAGAGCCATGCTTCCATACTGGTTTGGTTTGCTGCTATGACCATGAAGAGTATATGAAGTGCAGCTCTTAAGATGGTGGAAGAATTTCGCGGGCAATTGAAGGTACTGCAAATCTATACATCCCAATTGTCTTTCATGATTATATACTTTTCGTACTTCATGTTTGTTATATATAGCAGCTTATTGAGTTTGTTTATGGTGCAGGTTATATCTAAAGATGAATCAGTTGAAATATCAAATAGTATTGATGTATGGCCATTAATGGATGACCAGGTACTTCATGTATTTGTCTTTCAGCTTCTATTTTTCTATTGAAGACATAGAATGTTAGACTTCCTTATTGTTTAGAACATTATGTATTGATTTTCTTGGTATACTAATGAGTGTATCGATATTATCCAAATGACAAATTTTTGTTGTCTCATGATTCTTGTAATGCTTTTCCAACTTTTTGTTATGTATATGAACTTTCTTTTACCTTAAAATGAAGCTATTTCTTCTTCAATTTCTAGAATTGGATGTATCTGGGTGTTGAATTGAGTAGTTGGTGGGAAAAATATTTGGGAGGAAACTGATTTTTGACTAGGTCAATAAAGACCGACCTTTTTTTTTTGTATGTTGAGTTTAGTAACGGCTGCAATTTGAAACTAATATTTACAGTAAAAAACGAAAGTCGGTCTTATTTGACCTAGTCAAAATTTTGCAACTATGGTAAAAATTTAGTAATGGCTCTGAGTCTATTACGAACTAAAATATTTGTAACGGCCAAGAACGCCATTACGAAAGTAGTTACGACCCTAAATTAGTAACGGCAACATGCTAGTTACGAAAATTTGCTACGCCCCTTTTGTAACGGCTGATTTGTGTTACAACCCAATTTAGTGACTGAAATAAGAAATTACTAATCGCGAAATATGGTGTAGTGAATATAATGCAGAAAAGAAATAATACAAACACCAGAAGTTTTGTTAACAAGGAAACCAAAAATGCAGGAAAACCCCGGGACCTAGTCCATATTGAACACCATATTTTGTTAAGTCGCTACAGACACTAGCCTACTACCTATTAACTTCAGACGGGAATGTAGTTGAGCCTTAAAAGGTACCACATCGATTAAGGTACAGTCGCGTTCCGTACGTCTCTTGAACCACGCCAGATTCTACGCCCTTGATTCCCTTAGATGACATCACACGAACTAAGAGTTGCTTCAACTCAACTGAAGACTTTAAACCAAATAATCCTCCCATAGATTAAGCCTATAATTGATTTCCTAATTACAATCAAACTATGTTCGAAATCAAACGTATGATAAAGGTGATGGAAATTGATAGCAACTTGACAGAAGTTTGGTTATCCTCAAAATTCGGACTTATGCAACCCGAAGTGCAGCCTAGATTATTGCTCACCTCACAAGTTTAGAAAACTTGTGGAATCAACATAGTCTGGGACGAAGAGAACTTTGTTGATTACTATCTATCTTGATCGTTGGAACAATCTTTACAAACAATCAAGATCGGGATACTCAAGTTATTAAGGAAAGATAACTGGACCTGGCTTCACGAATCCCAATGATGTCTTTATAGTCGCTAAACCCTAAAAAGGTTAGGAAGAGGATAACTCTAGATACAACTAGGACACACCAAAAAGTAGTGTCAGGATTCAAAGATACCAGTTTCCAAGAGTTCCCCTTATATAGACTTCAAATCCTAGGTTGCTTTAGGTTTAAGCTAAGATATATTTGGAACCAAGCAAACAATATTCACCATTAGATGAAAGCTTTAAATCTTATTCATATAAGCAAGATATACACATAGGCTTGGTGAAACCGTACCTGTACCGTGTATAAAGACTATGTTCAATATGGCTAGCCGAAACTAGCCGGTTTGAACTTAAAAGCTTAACATTCATTTTCATGAACACAAAGACATTAATCTTGAGTCACAATTATGTGATCAAATAAGTCTAGTGTTGATTAGAGAAATTGATCAAATGAAAATATCTCGTAGAAATAATTTAATCGCAATTGAATCATAATCGACATAGTTAGTAAATGCACAAAGTACAAATATTTAAATAGTTCGTGAATCGGCTGAGTCAAGGTATACAGACCGGTTTGCAAACTTTACAAGAAAACCTGAGTTCCGGAGTTGACGAAACTTTTTCAGTTCACGTACCGGTTTGCAAGCTTATGTGCAACTCTAGGTTCCAGAGTTAACAAAACTTTTTCAGTTCATGTACCGGTTTGCAAACTTAAGACCTTTACCGGTTCCGGAGTTCACAGAACCTTTTAAGTTTGCGTATCTGTTTGGGTATAAACTAGTTCTAGAACATAGAACTGTATTGGTTCGCATACCGTTTTGGATACTTAAACCTGATTCCCTTACCACAGTTCGAAAATGTTTTGTACACGAATATACATACTGAAAAACCATAGGTCTAACAACCATACCCAATATTTCGTTTTGGAAATCTGTATGGACTAACTCCAATATACCAAGAGAATCAACTAGACAGTTAGACTCAATCAAGGAAAATACATCCAAGAGTTATATCTCAATTTCTCAAATCAATCTGCAATCGAATAGATAGAAATTTGTGAGCTGGATTAATATGAGAAATAACTTGGTTGGTACCAAAGAAAAATATCCAAGTGTCAATCAATTTATATCAACAACGAAAGGTTGGATTATCTAATTGATTGAACTACGCACAACCTGTGATATTTCAATTATATAAAAATATAATGCGGAAAAGAAATAATACAGACACAAGAAATTTTGTTAACGAGGAAATTGCAAATGCAGAAAAACCCCGGTACCTAGTCCAGATTTGAACACCACACTATATTAAGCCGCTACAGACTTTAGCCTACTACAAGTTAACTTCGGACTGGAATGTAGTTGAGCCCTAACCAATATCACACTGATTAAGGTACGGTCGCGTTCCTTACGCCTCTTGAACCACGCCAGATTCTGCGAACTTGATTCCCTTAACTGATCTCACCCACAACTAAGAGTTGCTATGACCCAAAGTCGGAGACTTGATAAAAAAATCTGCCTCACACAGAAAAGTCTATTGAATAGATAAATCTGTCTCCCACAGAAATACCTACGAGTTTTGTTCCGTCTTTTGATAAATCAAGGTGAACAAGAACCAATTGATACACCGATATTATATTCCCGAAGAACCGCCTAGTAATATCATTCACCTAACAATAATCTTAATCGTATGGAAGCAAAACAAGATATTGTGGAATCACAAACGATGAGACGAATATGTTTGTGACCACTTTTTATCTTACCTATCGAAGATTAAATCTCGAGAAAATCTTAGAGAAAATAGTACTCAATACGACATAACAAAGTAAGATCAGAACACGTGGCTACAGAGAAAATAGTTAGGTCTGGCTTCAGAATCCAGTGAAGTCAAGTCATTAACCTGTAATGGTTTTAGGAAAAATCTAGGTTAAAGGAGAATGGACTCTAGTCGTAACTAGTATCACAGGAGGTGTGGGGATTAGGTTTCCCAGTTGCTAGAGTTCTCCCTTATATAGTCTCTAAATCAGGGTTTGCAATCAATGCTACCTTGGTTACAAAGCATTCAATATTCACCGTTAGATGAAAACCTGATTAGAGTCAAGCTAATAACTTTCACCCGTTAGATCGAACTTAGCTTGTTATACACAAATGAAATGTGACTTCATTTAGATATGAGTAACCGTACCCAAACGTGTGCATATAGTTGGCTCAACAATAGTTAACCAAAGTTATCCATATGAACACTTTCATATCAACCTTGTTCATCTTAATCACAACTAGTTAAAATGACTCAAATGAAACTAGTTACAGAGTTGTTCAATTGTTTATATTCTCATAGAAGTATACAAGAATTGAAGCAAAATTGATTTTGATTCACTTGAATCAATTCATGAACATTGTAGCCACGGTTTGAAAAAGATTGCATTCCTTATTATGTAAATGTATTTGTTCATGAACAAACCGATTTTAGAACTTAACCCACTCAAGTATGCAAATTGATACGCATACTTAGAGTTATGGACTTGGTCTGGGTTCGGCAGTATGCGAATGGGTACGCATACTGTCGTACGTGACCAAACTCAGTTGAATTCCCGAACTTGAACTTTTCAGCCGGTACACATACGGGTATGCATACTAATTTCCCGGACTTCAACTATCAAACAGTACGCATACAGGTATGCATACTATGGTTACCGGACTTTGAATAACTTGCAACAGTTAACATACAAGTACACATACTATGTTATATCCAATCAATGGTTAATCGTTCTAAACTCCATATTAATCACTGAAACATTCTTGGAAGACGGGAATAGCTGTCTCACACAAACTATTAGCTTCAAAGCAATTTTCAAGTGATCAATAGATCAATACGAAACATTCCTAGTCTATATCAAATGACTGTCTCACACAAATCATGTAAGATGTTACCAGGCGATTTTCACATGATCATCTTTTGACTTTCGTCAAGAATAAAGATTAACTTGGTTAAAGCGGAAGCTTGCCAACATATATTTCGTTAATTTTATAACGAGTTAAACTCAGCTCGAAATATCAGATGCGCATAAAGTAAAGTCTATATAGTTATATGACTTTTGTCTCAATAGGCGATAGAATAGAAATAGACTTCTGAGTGATAGATGAGTTCAAGTCTCTACATCCTTTTATTGATGAAGTTCCACAAGCTCCCCTTTGTAGTTCTTCGTCTTCAATCATGAACACCGTGAAGTCTAAAGATCAATTACATATTCTATCCTAATCTGAGACATAGATATAAGTAGGCTAGAAATCAAGACTTATAGTTTTGGCAACTAAACTTGATAAACGAGCTTGAGATAAGAACGCTTGAGAGTTCGACCGAGCAGTGCTCTAACAATCTCCCCCTTTGTCAATTTTAGTAACAAAACTATCAATACATATGGATTACAAAATAAATAAACTTTGTAGCTTCTCATCCAAATGCTTGATTTCCTTGGTTCTTCAACATTACTCAAAATCTTCGTCACTTCCAAGTACTCCAGTGATTCTGAACGTGTTCAACTCAGCATCATAGTTGTTGAAGATCCTTAGCCATAACAATAAGAAAATAATTGTTCTCAATTATTTTTATACAGTGTCATAGTATTATCACACAGCATCAAAGTCTAATTGTATCACAACTTTGACAATAATACTACGGTGATATGTATCACTCCCCCTTAGTCAATACTTCATCTCACAATGAAAACCACTCCCCCTTACATAATGATCCGTAAACCATATGTATTTTTAGTGTGAACTACATAATAATTCTCCCCCTTTTTGTCAATATAAATTGGCAAAGGTACGAAAACTAGTAGGATCATAATGAAATTCTCATGGAGATACTTCATGACTAAAAGAAAACATATCAACTTTGTTTCGATGATTTCACATAGTCGAAACTTAGTGTATTCATCAAGGAGTTTATAAAGATACAAGAAAACTCCTACAATATTCCATAGCCGCACTCCCCACAAAGATTTGGCAATTAAGCACAAGTTCAATTAAGAACTCCCCCCCATAAAATGTCATTCCCCGAAGAACAACAAGAGCGACCTTACTTTTGCAAGAAAAGAAGGATTTCTTTGGACATTAACAAATTACATGAAACATGAATTTGTATCCATAAAACTCAATTAAATTAACCAAAAGAGAACCTATGATTAATTTAATCGGAAATGCTCAACATAAGAGAACTTACGAAGCCATACAGTACTTTCACATAGAAGTGGATCAGGTAAAGATCAATACTGCAGAATATTCAAATATTCATTTTATTTTTCATCAATATTTGCATAATGACATAATAGGCTTAACTTTTGACATATATGGGATAATCATAGTTCACGGACGCAAACACACATATCCCATAACAATTTTTCCAATAAAGATTAATACTGCAAAATCATCTTCCAAATAAACTTTAGAATTTAAATAAATAAATCTAAAAACATTGCAAGATGATAATCATTGGCAATAGCAATGTGTAATCACAAAATAAGTTATTCCAAACCCTAGTTATCCTTCTTAAAACACAAGAATAAATTCTCATAAGAAGTTTCCCAGACAAAATAAAACCAAAAAGCTAAAAACAAAGAGACTCATAAACCATCAAAACCGATCATGAACTGAAATCAAAGAGCTTTTCCGGAACCCTCACGAGTCTTGAGACCTTTGAGCTTGTGATTGACAGCATCCGCTGCTTCTTCAAAGAAGACTCATTGAGAAGATCTTTAACATGTGACTTCATAAGAACAAGGTCAAAGTTAACCTTTTTCAACTCAGTTTTTAACACATCGAGACCCTTCATAGTATCAACGAGCTGCAGTTTTGCTTCCTCAAACTATTTAAGAAAATCATGAACGACTTCGGCCGAAACCATTTCATCATTCTCAACATCTTGATGAGAATAGGCATAGTAGCAAGAGGTATCAGGATTTTGACCATCAACTTCTACTAGGGTTATTTTCTTCCTCCCTTTGGACTCGAAACCAATACCTTTATCAAGAAAACCTCTTGCAAAATCACAAGAGCGAGAAGGTGAAGACATTCTTGACAAAAAGAAAATAACCTAGAGTATACGTAACTCGATAAGTGGGGTATTTAAATGGTTTCTTAGGGACGGTAAATTTTAGGGTTTCTAAAGAAGTTCGTGACAAGTAAACCATGGGTACCCGTAGGAATACAACTTGATCCCAAAAGAGAAACAAAACTAAAACCATAATGTACCCTTTTATAAAGTAAAACGAATACAGCAAAATTTTGCTACGTGAAGATTTTCTTTCATAATTTTTGGCTCAATAAATTTTATATTTCCACAGAGAGAAAAATTTAGAGCACAAGAGTTGCAGGAAACTTGGTTGCAACAAAAGGTTTTACAAAATAAAAAAAAAATATCGAAGAGATTCTCGAGACACAAACAATACTTAGGCAAAGCTTATCTGTAGACAATAGTTTAGCTATGGACAATACGAAAATAACTCAACTAAGAAGAAATTTTTTTACCAATAACTATACCTGGTTATTGGTAAATCTTACTCAACATCATTTTTGTGAGTAAGAATTCAACCCTTGTGATTAATTAACACAAGTATGAGCTTTATGCTCATCAAATGAATATTGTCCATGGTTGATCCTCTTTTTCCTTCTAATTTTTGGAGAAAACCCTTTGTGATGTGAGAAAGTATCACAAAACTTACTATCATCAAAGTATGAGACTCAGTTTGAATCCTTACCAGAATAAGTTTGTAAGGAGGATTTTGATAGCATGTTGATAAGATCCTTGCATCTATCAATTATCAGATTAAGGTTGTCCTTCATATCTCCATTGTTACTTCCATCTACTGGTACCTTTTTCACATCTTGAAAACCATTTTTCACATTAGGTTGAGAAGAACCTCTCTGAAATATCCTTGAACATTCGATGAGCATATTGAACTGACTTTCCTGGAAGAATTCACAGTGAGAGTACTAAAACCAATAGGTTTAGACATCCGAATGTCAGTTACACCTTTGAGTATCAAATCTATGTTGTTCTGAGTTCGACCAAAGTAATTGTCATTCTTCAGTTTGCTCTTTCGTTTAACATGTCCTTTTGAATCACAAAAAAGACATACTTTCTGATCACCGAAGTGTTTAGAGTGTGTAGCATTAGACACATCGTTAGAAGATTTCTTCCTTCCATGAGACGTAGTAAATCCATGATCAGTGGAAGAACCAAGCACTTATTTAGTTAAAGGAAGGGTTTGCAGTTTAGCTTCTGAAGATGTTTTCATTAGAGAAACATGATTAGAACTAGTCATGTTTTCTAATATCACAGCAGAGTCAGAAGTGATTGGTATGACGGACTCCACAGAATGACCTTTGTCTTGAATAGAAAGATTACTCAATAGTCGTTCTATTTTAATATCATCTTCTTTGAGATTAGCCTCGAGTAAGGTTCTAGAAGAACAAACAACAACATTTTCCTCACGAAGAACCTTTAATTGGGAATCACGATCTTTTACCATACTAACCATTGTATTGACCTTGTGTTTCATCCTATTGATTTCAACTGCCTGGATTCTGACAAGTTTTAGAATCGCTGCACTTTCTTGGGTTGTTTCCCTTTCTACTTCAGAGTCAGACTCGTCAGTAAGATTATCAGGATAACACATATCAATACTTGTTTGTTTCGTGTGAACCGCATGTTCATCTATATCTGAGATCGTCAAGTATTTCTCTTTCATAGATTTCATAGAAACATAACTTTTATTTCTGGTGATGCGTTTGTCAGAGATATCACTAGTGTCCATAGAGTCAGATTGCTACAAACACAGACTTATGAGGTCTTAAACGTGCTTGCCTGCTCTAATACCAATTGAAAAACTGGGGGTCTAACAACCACACCCAATATCTCGTTTAGGCGATCTGCATGGACTAACTCCATTATATTCCCAAGAGAATCAACTAAACAGTCAGACTCAATCAAGGAAAATACATTCAAGAGTCATATCTCAATTTCTCAGAACAATCAGCAATCGAACAGATATAAATCTGTGAGCCGGATTAATATGAGAAATAACTTGGATGGTACCAAAGACCAATATCCAAGTGTCAATCAATTTATATCAACAACCAAAGGTTGGATTATCTAATTGATTGAACTACGCACAACCTGTGATATTCTAATTATATAATATAAAATGCGGAAAAGAAATAACACAGACACCAGAAATTTTGTTAACGAGGAAACTGCAAATGCAGAAAAACCCCGGGACCTTGTCTAGATTTGAACACCACTGATTGACACAATTTTGTGTCCGAATTGTCCTCAGTGTATGTATTGTTAGTGCTTGATTTTATACTTACTATAGTGTTTTTATGTTGGTTTAGGCGTTTTTGGAGAAGTACACTTGTGTGGAAAAAGTTGCTCGAAAAGTGCTTTTCGGACACCCGGAGAAAAATTACTAAAGGCACCCTCACTTTGGATAAGGGGCACCTCAGTTGGGCACCTGCTATCTTCACCCTCGGTTTTGTTAGGGGAAGGTCACCTTCTTCACCTTTGAATTTGGAAATTGGCGGGAAAACTTGGTGTTTTAATGGCAGAATTAGGGTTCGAGTTTTGGTGCTCTTCCGAGGAGACTCAATGGCTGAAACTGATGGAAAGCATCTGTTAGAGCATAACAGGGATAGTAGGAGTGATTTTGTCGATTGAATTTGGCTAAAACTCGAGTTGAAAGGAAACAGAGGTGTGAACTTTTCACGGGTATTTCAGGCAAGATTTTGTTGGAGCTTTGGCCGGATTCAATGAGTTATTTGGATTGGATATACCCTATTTCGACTAAACAGGGTTGGTAATCACTCCAGATTCGATAAAACAGGGTTTAATTCTTGTGTCAAGCAAAACAGGGGAAGAATATTTACTCGAGGATATCACGGGATTTCTGGTTATGTTTGGGAAGAGTTCTTGTGGCCTGAGCGTGTTTGATACATGCTGGGATGTGTGGAAGAGTGTTTGGATGGAGGTTGACTACAACAGACGCATGAAGAAGACAAGAATGGAAAGAAAATATTCCCGAGAATATTTTCTTCACTGCCGAGTAAAAGTAGATTACTGTGAGTTATTACACATGATTTTCTTCACCTGTTGAGTATAAATATCCTCTTGGGGTATCATAGAGGGGGGACGTAGATTCTGGGAGATTACAGGGCATCACAGAGTCGAGAAAATCAAGTTGCAGAAATCACCATTTTTGCTGCTGTGAAGAACACGAAGAACAAAAGACCCACAGAGACAGTCGTTTATCAACAGTAACAACGACAGAGGGGTGAGGGTCGTATGCTACAACATCAGTGACAGTTTACATATATCGTTCTCTGTAACAGCTGGTTTGTGACAGAAATAAGTGTTACAAGCCCGGTTTTTAACTATTTTCTCCAATATTATCATCCTTGTAAGCACCTTTTGAGCAATGAATTATCTTTTTGGGTGTGTTTGCATCATGAGAAGCTAAACCCATCACTGGGACGATGGAGGAAGTTGTTTTTCACCCATCTGGTAATTAAATTAATTCTTTTATAATTATGTGCATAGAATTTAATTGTTTTATGATTTCAATTAATTATTTGTTATTTTGTCTGATGTCGCATGCTTAGTTTTGATTACTTTTGATGCGTCATGCTCACAACTTACAATTAATATTTTATGAAATCTACTTGGCAAAGAATAGAGTTAATATTTCTTTTATTTTGAGCTATAATTTCCCAGGATTAATTTCTGAACCACTTGAATATGAAAAACAGTGAAATCCTGAGTCCTAGTAAATTCTTCATCCTGTGACATATTTTCTTATTTTTAGTATTTTCATATTTAATCCTAGAATCAATCTCAACAAAGTCCGAGTTAATGACAACCTTATTTACCACTATTCAAAATTCGATCAATTTTTGGCGCCGCCGATGCGGATTTGTTTATAGATTTGTTTTTAGGTTTTATTTTATTTGTTCTTTTTTACGCGTTTTGGTATTTTTGTTTGCTTTCAGATTTGGAGCTAAGCTAAAGGAAAAGAGAAAGTGCTGAAAAGAAAGGAAAAGCCCAAAAAGGAAAGAAAAGACAAATCCAAAAGGAGTGAAGAAGAAGATTTTGTAAATAATTTTATTTTTATTTTTTTAGAAAATGTAATTAAGGTTTTTATTTTTGTAATATTTTATTTTTGGACATTTTTTTTTCTTCTTTTCTTTTGGACATTGAACATTGGACTTTATTTTTAAAACCCTACGGAAGGGTAGTTTTAAATAAACTGTTTGCATAGAAGGACGGCGATTACGATATCGCCTCGGCCCCTCGGGTTCATACATGATATAGGAGTCGTGGCCCGAGTCGACTTCAACGGTTCATCCCCCGTCTGGAACGGGAGGTAAAAATTCTAAACACCCGTGAATCCCCTGTCAGCGGGTTTACTGGATGATTTTGTATGCATATATGTTGAGGACCTGAAATCGGATTTAATTTTCTAGTAAAGGGCAAGGCCTGGCCAAATTAAGATAAGGACTCGGATTTCATCACCGTTTCCTTCTTGCCCGCCTTAGGAACACGTAACCTACGCGAACCTAAGCCTTAAAATTTGGACTAGAACGAGACGGATAGGGTAACGAGCTTATTAGGAAAGTCATTCGGAAAATATTGGTTACTCTTTTGAGAATACTTTGAAGTTCATGATGGTTTTTATGAGTTAAATATGCCGCCTTGTAACGTTGGTGAGGCCTTGGGTATCAAAGCTCCACTGAGCTTCCCTCGTCTTTATTCAACTTACTTTAACTCGGATTGATTCCAGAGAGGTTTGCTCAGATTGTAACGAATTCCTTTTCGAAAGAATAAAAGCTGGTCTAGAAATAATCTAAGGGAGCCATCATGCTTTTTGTTTGTTAGATAAAATAGGCTTTTTGTGGTCGAGTCAGCCTTCTTTGTGTTTGTTTATAATTCCCTTGCAGTTAGGATGTCGAACTGGTATAGCCAATACAATGATTATTCGACTGAGCAACATGAACATTATTCTTTTTATGACCATAGTGTAAATAGTGGTTGGGAACACCAAACTTTTGAAGGTTATGGCTCATACCATGGTGAGCCCAATTATTATTCACTTGAATACCGGTCATACGAGAAAAATTCTTATAATTCCTCTTCTCTAGATGAGGCACGTAAGATACTTGAGTCAACGCGTAAGTTACATGAGTCGACACATAAGTCAGCGGACACATATGACTTAGTTATAGACGAAAGAACTGTAACAATGAGTGAACCTTGTTTAGAAGATAACCTCAGGAAGTTATCTGAGTCAACATGTAAGTTAACTGAGTCAACACGTGAGTTTGCTGAGTCAACAAGTAGGCTTGAGTTAGAGACGGAAGAAATAATTGCTTGAATTGCACTGAATTGCCAATACATTGCTTCAAAAATCAACCTTGAAAGTGAGGAAATTTTTTATTTACATAATCAAGATAACAAGGATAGAATTGGAAGCAATACTTTAGATGAGGTTTAGCCATTTTCATGTTTTTATGATTATGATGAGGATAGTGCTGATGAAGAATCTGAAATATTTAGGCATAGTGATCAGGAATTTGTTACTCCAACTAAGCTTTATAATGATAATATTATTTCTAGTTCAAATCCAAATAATTTTAATAATTATTCACCAATTCAAAAGGATGAGGATTTGACTAAAGATAAGACTTTCTTAGATGATGTAGTATTTCCTTTTGATTACAAAGGCGATGATAGTTAAGAGGAGCGGGTTTATCCTGAGAATATTGTTTTCGAGTCTAGCGATTTAGAAACATTAGTCTTAGAAAAATAAAATGAAATCGTAGAGATGAGTGAGGATGTACCTGACCTAGAAGAATCAATTGATCATTTTCAGGAATATGATAACCTTGAAACTAGGGAAGCTGTGACTAGTCTTTATAGAGACACTAAAAACTCTAAGTTTGGGGGTGATTTTTGTTCTCCATGTGCTTTAACTCTTACAAAGGTCCCTCACTTGGAACTTAACATATATGCCTCAACCATTTTACAAGATTATCTTCATACACGTTTTCCTGAACCTAATGATATCCAGAAAGAAGTTCAGTTGTTAGAAACCCATCCTCTGGTTGATGTGGTTAACCCAGGCAACGATACCTCGATTGACTTTGTTTTCCCACCAAAAACGTTTTCTCCAATTGTGGGAACTTATGAAATTCAAATGTGTCAGATTTTAAGTTTCGAGACTAAACCTAATTACTTTAGGAGATTAGGGTCGACATATTTGTTTAAGGAAGACCACCACTCTCTTTGGAATCAGTTATGTAAGTTAAATTTGATTGACTTTAAGGATCCGCAATTATTTAGGTTATTGTTATGTGCTTCTAAGTTTTTATTTGAGACTCTAGAACCTGAACATTCAGATCTAACTTTTTAGGAAATGCAACCCAGGAAAATATGTTATCTAGACCCAGTTATAGAACCTGAACCTGAACCACAGCTAGATGTAGTTTTATTAAACAGGAAACTAGACAAGGGTGTGCTTTATTTTTTAACTTTCTTGGCATGGTGCAGATTCCTTTTACTTGTGATAGCTCTATTTGGTTTTGGTGATCCGCAGTTATTCCGGCTATTACTTTATGATTCTATAAGGTGACTAATCCTTTCTTAGTCTGGCTGAAGACTTTAAACTTAGCACTTCTTGGGAGGTAACCCAATCTCATGCAACACGGTAATATCTTTCCTTAACTCTTTTGCTTCGAGTGGTAACAGTTTCTCCTTGTTCATGCTTTTAATTTTATCTTTAGAACATTGAGGACAATGTTAGATTTAAGTTTGGGGGTATGGGATAAACTTTTTAGTTGCAATAAATAAACTCTAGAGCCTAGAAATTTATGCTTATTAAGGTTGGCACTAACCATCTAAGTGAATGGGAACATCTTGTAGGAGTTGAGGAACCAATCTGATTAGATGGAAATATCTATAGAGTCTATTCATAAAAGCACAGAGCTCAGGTGTTAGAATTAAAAAAAAAAATAGTAGTTTCGACATATCTCGTTGAATCCTAATCCTTCTGTTTTTATTTTTTTTAAGTGATTTGGTGAGGCACACGACTCAAGTTGTTACCATTGCTAGGGTGAAATAGAGTGATTGAGATACCAAAAAAAAAGGAGAATTGAGACCAGACCATCAGATCAACCGGAATAAATTCAAATAAAGTCGACCACTGGTGCCCTTGTATATGCCAGTTGTGTTGACCTAGAATTAGGATTATCACCCGCTGGTCCCCTTGTATATGCCAGTTGTGTTGATATTAATCAGACCGGTATCTCAGTCCATTAGGATAGGTTCATCTTGGCAGAGGCCTTCAGACAGATATGGGAAACACCGTTCACTTTAAACCATCTATTTTTCTCTTTATCCATCTTCTTAATCTGTCACTTATATATGAATTATAGTATGCTGAGTGCAAACTCGTGTACAACAATTGGAATTTCACATCAGGGTACTTCCTCCTATAGTCAATGTTTGTATGCCAACCAAGGAGATTCTTTAGTGCCTTCCAAGGTTCTGCGTAGATAGCTAGGGTATGGAGTCAAGGTTTTGTGGGTACACCTATGGTAAACCCTCCGGAGACAACACTCCGTCGCTAGGGCCACCTAGCGGTTTAACGGCTTGCTGCACGTGCTAAGTGTAGTCATTTTATTTTCTAGATTATTTTTGCTCGAGGACTAGCAAATAACAAATTTGGGGGTATTTGATTGACACAATTTTGTGTCTGAATTGTCCTCAGTGTCTGTATTTTTAGTGCTTGATTTTATACTTATTATAGTGATTTTATATTGGTTTAGGTGTTTTTGGAGAAGTACACTTGTGTGGAAAAAGTTGCTCGAAAAGTGCTTTTCGGACACCCGGAGAAAAATTACTAAAGGAACCCTCACTTTGGATAAGGGGCACCTCAGTTGGGCACCTGCTATTTGCACCCCCGGTTTGGTTAGAGGGAGGTCACCTTCTTCACCTTTGAATTTGGAAATTGGCGGGAAAACTTGGTGTTTTAATGGCAGAATTAGGGTTCGAGTTTTGGTGCTCTTCCGAGGAGACTCAATGGATGAAACTGATGGCAAGCATCTGTTAGTGCATAACAGGGATAGTAGGAGTGATTTTGTCGATTGAATTTGGCTAGAACTCGAGTTGGAAGGAAACAGAGGTGTGAACTTTTCACGGGTAATTCAGGCAAGATTTTGCTGGAGCTTTGGTCGGATTCAATGAATTCTTTGGATTGGATATACCCAGTTTCGACTAAATAGGGTTGGTAATCACTCCAGATTCGATAAAACAGGGTTTAATTCTTGTGTCAAGCAAAATAGGGGAAGAATATTTACTCGAGGATATCACGGGATTCCTGGTTATGTTTGGGAAGAGTTCTTGTGACCTGAGCGTGTTTGATACATGCTGGGATGTGTGGAAGAGTGTTTGGATGGAGGTTGACTACAACAGACGCATGAAGAAGACAAGAATGGAAAGAAAATATTCCCGAGAATATTTTCTTCACTGCTGAGTAAAAGGAGATTACTGTGAGTTATTACACATGATTTTCTTCACATGTTGAGTATAAATAGCCTCTTGGAGTATCATAGAGGGGGGACGGAGAGTTTGGGAGATTACAGAGTATCACAGAGTCGAGAAAATCAAGTTGCAGAAATCACCATTTCTGCTGCTGTGAAGAACACGAAGAACAAAATACCCACAGAGACAGTCGTTTATCAACAGTAACAACGACATAGGGGTGAGGGTCGTATGTTATAGCATCAGTGACAGTTTACATATAATCGTTCTCTGTAACAGAAATAAGTGTTACAAGCCCGGTTTTTAATTATTTTCTCCCCTATTATCATCCTTGTAAGCACCTTTTGAGCAATGAATTATCTTTTTGAGTGTGTTTGCATCATGAGAAGCTAAACCCATCACTGGGACGATGGAGGAAGCTGTTTTTTGCCCATCTGGTAATTAAATTAATTCTTTTATAATTATGTGCATAGAATTTAATTGTTTTATGATTTAAATTAATTATTTGTTATTTTTTCTGATGTCGCACTCTTAGTTTGATTACTTTTGATGATTCATGCTCACAACTTACAACTAATGTTTTATAAAATCTACTTTGGCAAAGAATAGAGTTAATATTTCTTTTATTTTGAGCTATAATTGCCTAGGATTAATTTCTGGACCACTTGAATATGAAAAACAGTGAAATCCTGAGTCCCAGTAAATTCTTCATCTTGTGACATATTTTGTATATATTTTATTATTTTTAGTATTTTCATATTTAAGCGTAGAATCAATCTCAGCAAAGTCCGAGTGAACGACAACCTTATTTACCACTATTCAAAATTCGATCAACCACACTGTATTAAGCCGCTACAGACTCTACCCTACTACAAGTTAACTTCGGATTGGAATGTAGCTGAACCCTAACCAATCTCACACTGATTAAGGTAGAGTCAGGTTCCTTACGCCTCTTGAACCACGCCAGATTCTGCGCACTTGATTCCCTTATCTGATCTCACCCACAACTAAGAGTTGTTACGACACAAAGTTGAAGACTTGATAAAAAAATCTGTCTCTCACAGAAATACCTACAGTTTTGTTCCATCTTTTGATAAATCATGGTGAACAAGAACCAATTGATACACCGTTCTTATATTCCGGAAGAACAACTTAGTAATATCAATCACCTCACAATAATCTTAATCGTATGGAAGCGAAACAAGATATTGTGGAATCACAAACGATGAGAGGAAGATGTTTGTGACTACTTTTTATCTTACCTATCGAAGATTAAATCTCGAGCAAATCTTAGAGAAGATAGTACTCAATATGATAGAACAAAGTAAGATCAGAACACGCAACTACAGAGAAAATAGTTGGGCCTGGCTACATATCCCAACGAAGTCTTTAAGTCGTTAACCAATAAAAGTTATAGGAAAAACCTAGGTTAAAGGAGAATCGACTCTAGTCGCAACTATTATCACACATGAGGTGTGGGGATTAGGTTTCCCAGTGTCTAGAGTTTTCCCTTATATAGTATTCAAATTAGGGTTTGCAATCAATCCTACCTTGGTAACAAAGTATTCAATATTCACTGTTAGATGAAAACCTTATTAGAGTCAAGCTAATATCTTTCAACCGTTAGATCGAACTTAGCTTGTTATACACAAATGAAATTTGATTTCATTTAGGTATGAGTAACCGTACCCAAACGTGTGCACATAGTTGGCTCAACAATAGTTAGCTGAAGTTAGCCATATGAACACTTTCATATCAACCTTGTTCATCTTAATCACAACTAGTTCAAATGAATCAAAGTAAACTAGTTATGGAGTTGTATTGTTTATATTCTCATAGAAGTATACAAGACACAATTGAAGCAAAATCGATTTTGATTCACTTGAACCAATTCATGAATATTATAGCCACGGTTTTCAAAAGATTGCATTCCTTACTATTCATGAACAAACCGATTTTAGAACTTAACCCACTCAAGTATGCAAACGGGTACGCATACTTAGAGTTCCGGACCTAGTCTGGGTTCGCCAGTATGCGATCGGGTTCGCATACTGTCGTACGCGACCAAACTCAGTTGAATTCACGAATTTGAACTTTTCAGCCGGTACACATACCGGTATGCGTACTAAGTTCCCGGACTTCAACTATCAAACTAGTACACATACGGGTGTGCATACTATAGTGTTCGGACTTTGAATAACTTGCAACAGTTAGCATACAAGTACACATACTATGTTATATCCAATTAATGGCTAATCGTTCTAAACTCCATATTAATCATTGAAACATTCTTGGAAGACGGGAATAGATGTCTCACACAAACTATTATCTTCAAAGCAATTTTCAAGTGATCAATAGATCGATACGAAACATTTCGAGTCTACATCAAATGACTATCTCACACAAACCATGTAAGATGTTACCAGGCGATTTTCACATGATCATCTTTTGACTTTCTCCAAGAATAAAGATGAACGTGGTTAAAGATGAAGCTTACCAACACATATTTCGAGAAATATGTAAGTGAGCTAAACTCAGATCAAAATATAAAATGTGTATAAAGTAAAGTCTATATAGTTGTACGACATTTGTCTCAATAGGAGATAAAATAGAAATAATATTTTGAGTGATAGATGAGTTCAAGTCTCCACATACCTTTTGTTGATGAAGTTCCACAAGCTCCCCTTAGTAGTTCTTCGTCTTCAATCGATGAACGCCGTGAAGTCTAAAGCACAACTACACATTCTATCCTAATCCGAGACATAGCTATAAGTATACTAGAAATCAAGACTTAATGTTTGGAAAATAAACTTGACAAACCAGATTTAGATATCAACGCTTGCGAGTTCGACCGAGAAGTGATCTAACACATACCTATCCGGATCACGAAACAAACAGATTTTCCCATGATGTTCATACGAATATGCGTATTCCACAAATCTGTAAGTCGATGTATAGCTACTCTGCTACGTGTACGAATACATGTAATGCGGCTTCAGACCTTGAACAGTTATCTCAGTTTATAAGACTGATACCACTGTCTTGTATTCCTAATATAGTAGTTCTATATTTTTATCTAAGTCAATTCGAAACATTCCTGAATAACATCAATGACACATATCAATCTTCCAGGCTATTTACGAATGATAAACTTGAATTACGATTTGGTTCCGAACAATAAATTGTTCTCCACCGAAATTCATCAAGCATGAACAAACGTTCATTAAGATTAGTCATTATATTTCAATTTTCAGATTAAAAAGAATATTTAAAGTACATAATGTAGGCAAGTGAATCATCTATTGGCTACAAACAACTCTGTCAAGTACCATTCTAGCTAAAAATGTTACTTGAACTTATCTTGTTCACTCCATTCACTGACCTAAATTCATCTTAATCATCTACCAATCATAAGAAAAATCTATATATCTAACTCAAAGACCTGAAGAGAGTAAGTCTATTGATAATTAAAATTGAAAATCAATAAGTAAGCATCCCTTCCAAAGGCATGCATGAGTAACAACTACTGTATATGTCAGAATTAGCACACTCAAACATCAAATCAGAATCGTCACTCAGAGGCTTAATTTGATAAGATGTGACCTTAAGCTATTTCAATTTCCACATGAGCTTGAATGCTATCAAATAGGTCTATCAAGCATCCCCATATTTTAAGCATTTCATCGAAGACTCAAGTGTCATCTCTGACTAAGAATTGATGTTTTCAGACTTACTTACCAAAAATCTCGAAAACAATTGAAAGGGTTTAGTTCTTACCTTAATTGATTGTTGAGATTCAGTCTTATTACTCAGTTCTCAAACCAACAACCTATATTTTCCTCTTTTCTGATTTTGCTTCAGGCGAGAAAGTATTCACACCTCTATCACACTCAGTCCCTGTACACAACACAGAAACACAAAAAGACCAACAAAATAAATCATCATCAAACGCTGGACATAAAAAAGCAAAGGGAATAGAAATAAACCCAATTCTTCAAAAGTACATATTACAAAATAAAGAACACAAAAACCCTTGTTAGTTTTAAGTTTGGGAAGGAGAATGAATTGGGTTAAAAATTGAGAGGGAAAAACTGGGAAAACCAATTTTAATCTTTTAAAAAAAAAGTTTAAGAAAAAAAATCAGAAAATTACTAAATAAATAAATAAAACTACTAAAAGCCCATAAATATACCATATATTAGATAAACACCATAATGTACAAAGGTTGTATGCGTTGCACAACCGTTGCACCACTAGTTTATTTTAGTAAGTCAAATGTATTATTTTTGCGACGGATAATCTGATGCGCAACGAATATCAATGTCGTAAAATGTACAACGTCTATAACCGTTGTGCACCTACAAAAACCAAGCGTTGCTAAAACCAGGATATGGTGTAGTGTGGGGGAATATTACCTGATTTGTGCATGGCTAGCCTAAATCATGTAGAGAGCATGAAATTCCATATGGATCGTATGTGATACACGAGATGAGCTGAGGTTGAGTATCAGAATTATATATCTGGTCATGCATGGCTTGTAGAGGTCGAATCCCATTGATGAGCACAAAAATCTCTGAGAAGTTTGTGTTATTGTTTTGTTACATGTTTAAACGATTTTATATGACTCAACCTCATGGTGAAAGAATCTTATATGACCAAGGAATTGTTTTCAATATCAATCTATTCACATTGACCTTGTATAATATTTTTCAAACAATAACGATCTCAAGATTATTTCAACAAGGCGATCTTGGTAATAATCTAAGTTCAGTTTAAACTAACTATAAGATCTTTACCAAAATGTGATTAACGTACAAGTGTATTTACTTTAATGAAGCTAAAAAAATATAACACTATATTGAAATAAATGACACATGCACAAAGGATTTTGTTAACGAGGTAAACTTCATGGAAAACAAAATTCGGGACGTAGTCCAGTTTTGCATACTCTCATAATTGAGTTGTTGTACAAATTGGCTACCGCAACTTCGTATAGTTGAGACCAAGTAAAATACCCTTAGTTAATTAGTTTCCTCGGTACATGTCTCTGCACCTACAACCATTCTGGCCTATGAACGTGAATTCCAAGACAGAATCTACTATCTTGAGTTACTCCACCGCTGTGAAAACTTCTGCACCTAGCTCCTTTGGGATCGTACCTCGAAACAACAAATAACTAAATCTTTTTCCGGTAACCAACTCACTTATCAATCACCCAAATCAACTGTTTGATAAGTAAAAATTTAGAATAAAAGATATTCTGTTTATATCGGTAAACTCTTTTTCCCCAGCTCTACCATGGAGATTTCATGAGTCTTATGTCGCAGCCTCTTTTTGTACTCAGTCCATGAAGGTAGAGGTTTTTCAATAACTGCGGATACTTGGAAAGCCTCATCAATAACCATGCCTTCAGCAATAATTTCATTGATAATTAACTGAATTTCCATGAATTGATCAACCACAAGTTTTTTGTCATTCATTTTGTACGCGAATCGATTTAGTTCTGTGAACTCCGAAACCGGCGACAGTCTTTGAGTTTCCAAACCGGCACGCAAACCTTAAAAGTTTTGCGAACTCTGAAACTTAGGTTTGGTGGAAATTTTGCAAACTAGTACACAAACCTAAAAAGTTCTGTAAACTCCGGAACTCTGTTTTGGTTTAAAGTTTCCAAGCCGACTTGCGAACTGTGACTGAACCTACTCACGAACTACTATGTATTTATACTCGTACACCTACTATTCATGTCGATTATATTTTCAAGTGTGTTTAAATTATTTCTTTGAAATAATTAACATTTGATAAATTCTCTATAAACACTAGACTTAATTGATCACATGTTTGTGACTCAAAGTTAATGTCTTATGTGTTCATAAATATGAAGATTAAGTTTTTAAAGTTAAACCGACTAGTTTCGGCTAACCATATTGAACGTAGTATTTGTACATGGTTCGGGTACGGTCTCACCTAACCAGAGTGTATATCTTATTTATTTAAATCAAATTCAAATTTTCATCTAACGATGGACATTGTTTGCTTGGTTCCAAAGCTATCTTAGCTTAAACCTAAAAGCAACCTATGATTTTAATGTCTATAAAAGTGGAACTCCAAACAACTAGGATCTTTGAATCCTGACACTACTTTTTGGTGTGTCCTAGTTGTATCTAGATTCTTCCTCTCCATAAACCCTTTTACGGTTTAGCCATTATAAATACTTCTTGGGATTCGTGAATCCAGGTCCAGTTATTTTTCCTTGATAGCTTGAGTATCCCGATCTTGATTGTTTGTAGAGATCGCTCCAACGATCAAGATAGATAGTGATCATCAAAGTTCTCTTCGTATCATACTTTGGTGATTCCAAAAGTTTTATACTTGTGAGGTGAATAATAATCTAAGATACACTTCGGGTTGCATAAGTCCGGATGTTGAGGATAGCTAGATTTTTGTCAAATTGCTATCAATTTCCATCACTTTGATCATACGTTTGATTTTGATCATCCGTTTCGATCGTAATCAGGAAATCAATTATATAGGCTTAATCTGTGGGAAGAAGATTTGGTATAAAGTCTTTAATTCAGTTGAAGCAAGTCTTAGTTGGTGTGACGTCATCTAAGGAAATCAATTGCGCGTAGTCCTGCTGGGATTCAAGAGGCGTAAGGAGAGCGAATGTACCTTAATTTTTGGGATACCTTTTATGGCTCAACTACATTCCATTCTAAAGTTAATTGTTAGTAGGCTAGTGTCTGTAGCGGCTTAATACATTTTGGTGTTCAATCTGGACGAGGTCCCGGGGTTTTTCTTCATTTGCGGTTTCTCGTTAACAAAACTTCTGGTGTATGTGTTATTTCTTTTTCTACATTGTATTGTTTATCTTTATAATTGAAATATCACAGGTTGTGCATTGATAAATCTTGGTAGATACATCCGACTAGATTGATTCATGGATAATTGGTCTTTGGTGCCGTCCAAATTATCTCTTTGTGATTAGGTTCATGGATTCAATTATGTAAACGTTCTAATCGCAAGAGATAGGGATATAACTCTAAGATACTATTCCTTGATTGAGTTTATCTCTCGGAGTTGTATTGAATTTGTCCATACAGATTCCCTAAGAAAAAAGTGGTGGTGTATTTTGGTATCCCGCGTTTTCGGATTCTCCATGCGTAAAATCCAGTGAGAAATCATGTGCATGTGTGGAAAACATGTACCAAAATTTCCAGGAAAAAAACAGGATCTAATGAACCCACACCCGAACTCGGCCCGCCCGGATGGCGGTGCGCGTGCTTCTATGTGAAGCAGTGCGCATAGAATAATAACAACGTTGCCCTAGTATTGGTCTTCTCTCTCACACAAAAGTGTGTAGACCCAAAGGGCCATTCTTTTTATCCAAATTATATGGTATTTAAGTCTACAACTCTTATGATTTTAGTCTATGTGGGACTAATTTTTTAGGCATTCAGATGAAAAATTTAAGGAGAAAAAGGTCTAGCGTTCAAACCGCATTAAAAGAATTTATTGTTTAAAACCAAAGGCGTTTTTCTAACAATCCCACACATGAATGATAAAACAGATCGAGAATATAGAAGACATCAAAAATTGGCTAAGGTGTCGTAAAAATTGAACCTTAACTTAACGAGATGTTACAAGAACTGATTGTCGCACGGTGAACTTGATGTCTCGAACCGAAAACGATGAATGAAATTCAGAAATAACAATCACACTTGATGTCTCCGACGAAATCTTCCAATCTCTTGCGGTTGTTCCCATTTTTGTCGTGGGCTAAATCCTGGTTTGATGAATTTCTCTAGAGAATCAACTCAAATTCCCATAGGAAGCGGTCCCACTTCCAACATCCACACAGGTGAGTTCATCTTGAGTGTCTTGCCACACCCCTCTTTAAACAAATATATGGAACCCATTAAGATCTCAACAGATCATTTGTTCTCATGCAAATAGCAGTATCACACAATTACAACATAGGGAGGTACAAAAATAGTGCTTTTCTATCTATCACCATAGATAAGTTGTCTCATTGAAACTCGAAGGTTGAGTATCCTTCATGGTGATTTATTTTATGAACTTAAATCCAATCATGTTCGATGTGGATCTAATTACCTCTCTAGATAATTCTTTTGTCAAAGGATCTGCAGTATTATCTTTGGACCTTATGAAGTTTATAGAGATAATACTAGTAGAGAATAGTTGTTTCACTGTATCATGCCTTCTTCTAATATGTTTAGACTTTATGTTGTATATATTGTTCTTTGCACATCCAATAGCATCTTGACTATCACAGTGGATCGCGATCGAATGCACCGTCTTGGGACAGAGTGGAATCCCTTCCAAGAAAGATCTTAGTCATTCATCTTCCTCTCCAGCTTATTCCAAGGCTATAAACTCAGGATCCATGGTGGATCGAACTATACATGTTTGCTTGGAAGCCTACCAAGAAACAGACGCACCTATAAGTATGAAGATGTACCCACTAGTGGATTTGGAATCATCTGAGTCTAATATCCAGTTGGCATCACAATACCTCATAACACAGCAGGATACTTCCCAAAACTTAAGCAAAAATTTGAAGTGCGTCTCAAGTAGCGCAAAACTATGTTGGGAGCATTCCAATTCTCCTGCCCATGGTTGTAAGTGTACCTGCTCAATCTAGTAACATTGTAAGCAATATCAGGTCTTGCACAGTTCATCAAATACATAAGATTTCCAATTACCCGAGAATACTCAAGTTGATAAAATCTCTCACCCTTGTTCTTTTTCAAGTTACAAGTGGGATCATAAGGAGTGGAAACAGGTTTAACTTTATCATGATTAAATTTCTAAAGTACAGTATCAACATAATGAGATTGTCTAAGACTATATCAATAAGATATGTTTCTGATTTTCATCCCTAAGATAACATCAGCAGGGCCTAAGTATTTCATGTCAAAGTTTTTATTTAGCATGGTTTTAGTGGTATTAATAATATCAATGTTATTGCCTAATATAAGCATATCATTAACATACAAGCATACAATAACATAAGCATCGTCCACAGATTTAATGTAAACATATTTATCATATTCATTAATCCTAAAACTAATTGATATCATCTACATGATCAAATTTTTCATGCCACTATTTAAGTGCTTGTTTCAAACCATACTGAGATATTTTCACAACCTTTTACAACAAAACTTTCAGGTTGGTCCATATAGATTTCTTCATTCAAATCACCATATAAAAATGCAGTATTACACATCCATATGATATATATGAAAATCATAACTAGAAGCAATAGCAATCCTAATAGAATTGATTCTAGTGACAGGTGAATAACTATCAAAGAAATCTATTCTTTCCTTTTGTTTATAGCCTTTAGCTATCAATCATTTGTTCTAAGATTTTTTTTTGAAAACCCATTTGCAACCTATGACCCTACTACCGGGAGGTAAGTCTATATATAATTTCCCTAGTTTCATTTTGCCGAATGAAATCCCACTCATTTATCATGGCTTTTTCCCAGAAAAGGGATTTAGGTAAATACATAGCTTCCTTATAAGTTTGGGGTTCAGACTCTACCGTAACTCACAAAATAGGGACCAAAAATTGTCTCAGTTCTAATTCTTTTAATTCTTCTAGGTTCGATCTCAACATCTTGATACGGGGGCAGACTAGTCGCAGGAAAATATGTGATACCATCATGGACCCTTTTGCGAGGTCCAGATCTCATAGGAAAGATGTGTTCAAAAAATACAACATCTCTAGACTCAATTATAAGATGGTCTCTGATATATGATTCTTTCATATGTATGGGACGTGATACACGTCAGTCAATGCGAGAGTTTTTCATGAAGTGAGCTTCAATTCAACCTTTCCTTTTCCCACCACTTTCTCGGTGGAAGAGTTTCCCATAAATCATTTATCATCATCTCCTACTTTGGCATAGGAGGAGAAAGCATCTCTGAACCTGCATACATGCCTGGTGGCTCCAAAACCTAACCACTAGTCTCTCACACTGGTCACATTAGAGAGAAGTTTGACTTCATACACCATGCCAGTATAATATCTAGAGGCTTCGTCTACTAGGTTTGCCTTATTTTTCTTTTTCAGATCATTTTTTTGTATTTTTATATCTACATTCTTTAGCCATATGACCGGGTTTACCATAGTTATACCAGTTAACCTTGATGGTGTTTTAAGATATGCCACCGTTAGGTTTATTATGGTTACCTTTGGAGTTACGACATTTGTTACGTTTGTTACCATTTTGCTGGATTCATATTTTCCATCACGTTCTTTATTTGGTGCAACATTATCATCTAGGATATGAGCTTTGTAGGACATGTCTTTGCTCAATAGCAGGCTCTTTTCCTTGTAGCGCAGTAGTTCCTTAACTTGAGTCTTTTTCCATATCTCTACTATGGTGATTTCATGAGACTTGTGTCGCAGCCTCCTTTTGTACTCGTTCCATGAAGGTGGAAGTTTTTCAATAACTGAAGATACTTGGAAAGCTTCATCAATAACCAATCCTTCAGCAAGAATTTCATTGATGATTAACTGAAGTTCCATGAGTTGATCAACCATAAGTTTTTCGTCATTCATTTTGTATTCAAGGAACCTAGCCATTAAGAACTTCTTGCTTCCACCAGCCTCAAAAAGATATTTTTCTTCCAAGGCTTCCCATAAATCAAAAGCAGTAAAATTCTCTTTTGTATTATAAAAATCATATAGGAATCATCCAAGCAGTTAAGTATATGATTTTACACATATAATTCTTCCCAGTCTATCTTCATAACTACCGTCATGAAGCCTTCTTGAGGGTTTTGTCAAAGCAACTTCATCTAATCTCTGGTCTTTGAGAAAAAATAACATTTTCGATTGCCAACGTTTAAAATCTTTCTCATTAAACTTAGTAGGTTTGTCAACAATACTTTTTTCCCATTGTTGTTACAGAAAATTAGAGTAATAAATTATTATCTTTAAATTATTGGTTCTAGTAACAACAATTGTAAGTAACTGAAAAATAATACTTAGCTCAAACCAATGCTTGATGGATGTTTCAGATGCAACAATGATAATTGTAGCAAGAAATAATAGAGGCACGTAAGAGATACGCGGACCTAAAGAAAATATCGCTTGTTAATCCTCTAAACATAGAGATGTTATAGCCATTGAAGAGTTGCCTCCAGAATACAACTATTATTAGTACTTCTGGATGTAGCACACAAGGAAAATACTCTAAGATCTTGGCAATGATGTAAAATAGTGAACTCAAAAGGTCACGGGGAAACTAAATAATAGCTGAGAAAAAAAATAAGAGAAGAAGAAGCTGTTTTTTTTTCCTATGTATTTCAAAATAAGCTGAAGACATTCTTTTATAATTTTCGAAACGTTATAAAAAAGAAGAGCCAGACAAATACTGAGAAGATTCTCACGTGCACTGACAAAGCTGACAGGAGAAAAAAATAAGGAAAGACTCAAAACTTTCGTCTGACCACAGAACGGTCATGTCAGGAAGTCAGACACCAAAAGAGACGAAAGAATTCTTCACGCGTCAAATCTAGTGAGAAATCATGTGCATGTGTGGAAAACACGTGCTAAAAAATTCTTCAAAGATATAGGATCTAATAAACCTACACCAACACCCACACCGAACCCGTACCAACCAGACGGATGGCGGCGTAGGTTCTTATGAGTGAAACACCGTGCGTAGGATAATGGCAACGTTTTCCTAGTCTAGGTATTCTCGTCGTTCTTATGTGCGAAGCACAACGCGTAGGATAATGAAAACCTTTCCATAGTCTAGGTCTTCTCCCGCACACAAAAGTGTGTAGACCTAAAGGGTCATACCCTTTATCCAAATTTTATGGTATTTAAGTCTAAAACTCTTAAGATTTTAGTCTATGTGGGACAAGGTTTTAGGCATGCACTTGAATAACAAGTTAGGAACAAAAGGTCTAGGGATCAAAACACATTAAAAAAATTTATTTGTTTATAACCAAAGTTGTTTTTCTAACAGTCCCCCACATGAATGATAAAACAGATCGAGAAACATAAGATATCAAAAATAGTACAAGGTGTCGTAAATATTGAACCTTAACTTAGTGAGATGTTACTGGTACTGCTTGTTGCACGGTGAACGTGATGTCTTGAACCGACAACGGTGAATGCAATTCAGAAATAACAACAACACCTGATGTCTCTGATGAAATCTTCCAAGCTCTTGCGGTTGTGCCCATTTTGGACAGGGGCTAAATCCTGGTTTGATGAATATATCTAGAGAATCAGCTCAAATTCTCATAGGACGCGGCCCCACTTCCAACATCCATATAGGTGAGTACATCTTGAGTGTCCTGCCACACCCCGCTTTAAAAAAATCTATATAAGCCATTAAGATCTCAAGAGAACATCTATTCTCATACAGGTAGCAGTATCACACAATTACATCATAGGCAGGGACAAAAATAGTTCTTTTTATATATCACCATAAATTAGTTGTCTCATTGAACCTCGATCTAGGAGTTTCCAGTCACAAGGTTGAGTATCCTTCATGGTGATTTATTTTATGAACGTAAGTCCCATCCCATTCGATGTGGATCTAACTACCTCTCTAGATAATTCTTTCATCAAAGATCTGCAGTATTATCTTTGGACCTTATGAAGTCTATAGATATTGTTAGAGCACTGCTCGGTCGAACTCGCAAGCGTTTCTATCTCAAGCTTGTTTTCAAGTTTAGTTGCCAAAATTATAAGTCTTGATTTCTAGTCTACTATTATTTAAGTCTCGGACTAGGATAGAAAGTGTAGTTGAGCTCTAGACTCCATGGAGATCATCATACAAAGACGAAGAACTACTCAAGGAACTGGTGGAACTTCATCGACTAAAAGGTATGTGGAGATGTGAAATTATCTATCACTCAAAAGTCTATCTATTCTATCTCGTATTGTTATATACTATGATTATACACATTTGATATTTCGAGACGAGTATATCTCGTTTATCTATTTCTAGAAATATGTGTTGGTAAGCTTTCGCTTTGGCCAAGTTCATCTTTACTAGTAACGAAAGTCATATTAGTTTCAATTACTTGAAAATCGGTTTGACGAAAAATAGCTTATGAACAACAACTATATAACGTCCTCTAAGAATGTTTCAATGATTGAAATGAGAGTTTAGAATATAACCTTGAAAGGATATAAACATTGTGTGATAACTCATACGTGTGTAAGTACTTATTCCTTGAACCAAAAGTATGCGTACTTTGCTGCTCAGGAAAACCGGAACTGAAGTCCGCGTACTGTCGGAAGTTCACATCCTGTGAATTTCTGCTGGAGTTTGTCAACTGAAAACAAACTTATTCCGGGTACTTAAGTCCACGTACCAGTATGCGTACTTAAGTGGGTTAGTTTCTAAAAAAGATTATTCGTGAACTTAAACTTATATAAACTAAGGAATGCATACTTGCAAACCGTGGTTATGAAGCTCGTGAATTGATCCGAGTGAATCAAATCATTTTTACTTCGATTGTGTCTTATATACTTCTATGAGATCTAAGAAATTGAAAAACTCTCTAACTAGTTCTCTTGAGTCAGTTGAACTAGTTATGGTTAAGATGAATATGGTTGATATGATAGTGCTCATATGGCTAACCATTTGGTTAACTACTATTGAACCAACTAAGTTTACATGTTTGGGTACGGTTACACAAACCTAAATAAACATGAATTTCAATTGTGTATAACAAGCTAAGTGCGATCTAACGATTTAAAGATATTAGCTTGAATCTAATCAGGTTTTCATCTAACGATTAATATTGAATGCTTTGTTACCAAGGTAACTTAGATTGCAAACCCTGATTTGAAAGACTATATAAAGGAGAACTCTAGCAACTGGGAAACCTGATCCCCACACCTTCTGTGTGATACTAGTTGTATTAGATAGAGTCGATTCTCCTTTAATCTTAGGTTTCTATCGAGACCCTGTAGGTTAATGACTTGAAGACTTCATTAGGATTGTAAAACCAGACCCCAACTATTTTCTCTGTACTTGCGTGATCTGATCTTGCTCTTTCTATCGTATTAAGTACAATCGTAAGATTGGCTTGAGATTGATTTCTCCGATAGGAAAGATATAAAAGAAGTCAAAAACATCTTCGTCTCATCGTTTATGATTCCGTAATATCTTCTTTCGCTATTCGATTAAGATTATTGTAAGGCGATTGATAATTCTAGGCTGTTGTTCGGGAATATAAGTCCGGGTTATCAATTGGTTCATGTTCACCTTGATTTATCAAAATACGAAACAAAAACTTGTAGGTATTTCTGTGGGAGACAGATTTATCTATTGCCATAGACTTTTCTGTGTGATACAGATTTGTTTATTAAAGCCTTCGACTTAGGGTCGTAGCAACTCTTAGTTGTGGGTGAGATCAGCTAAGGGAATCAAGTGCGTAGTATCCTGCTGGGATCAGAGACGTAAAGAGCGCAAATGTACCTTGGATCAGTGTGAGATTGATTGGGGTTCAATTACAGTCCAGACAGAAGTTAATTTTTAGTAGGCTAGTGTCTGTAGCGGCTTAATACAGTGTGTGTTAGAGCACTGCTCGGTCGAACTCACATACGTTGCTATATCAAGCATGTTTGTCAATGTTAGCGATCAAAACTATAAGTCTTGATTTCTAGCCTATTATAGCTAAGTCTCCGACTAGGATAGTAAGTGTAGTTGAGCTCAAGGACTTCATGGCGATTCATAATACAAGTGGAAGAACTACTCAAGGAACCGGTGGAACTTCTCGACCAAAAGGTATGTGAAGACTTGAACTTATCTGTCACTCAAAAGTCTATATATTCTATCTCCTGCTTCCTGAGAAAAAAGTCGTATGCTATATATATAGACTTAGATTATACACACTTGGTATTTCGAGCCGAGTATACCTCGCCTATCTATATCTTGAAATATGTATTGGTAAGCGTTTCGTTTGACCATGTTTTTCTTTACCTAGTGACGCAAGTCATGATATGTTTCAGTCATCTTGAAAATTGCTTTGACGAGAAATAGTGTAACAACTATATAACGTTATCTAAGAATGTTTCAATGTTTGGAATGAGAGTTTAGATTACATAACCAATGATGGACATAAGTATGTTGTGGAAACACATATGTGCATAAGTCCTATACTGGAAGAATGGCTAGTATCCAAGTCCGCGAACTCAGTCCGCGAACTGCGGAAGTTCTCAAACCCGAGAATTTCTGCTGGAGTTAACAAACTGCTTGTGTGATCCAAGTCCGCGAACCCAGTCCGCGAACCGGCGAAGTTTTCAAACCCGAGAATTTCTGCTGGAGTTTGTAAATTCTATCCAGTACCTTAAGTCTGCGAACCTAGTCTGCGAACTTGAGAAAGGTTATATATCTGAAGATGATTTCTGAACTTAAACTTATAAAGACTACGGAATGCTTTTGAAAACCGTGGGTATAAAGTTCATGAACCAATTCATGTGAATCAAATCATCATTGCTTCAATTGTGTCTTGTGTAGTACATGAGATTTCCTTGCAATTGAACAACTCTCTAACTGGTTCATATGAGTCATTTGAACTAGTTATGGTGAAGAATAAAATGGTTGGTATAAAATGCTCAAATGGCTAACCTTTTGGTTGACTATTGTTGAACCAACAATGCACACGTTTGGGTACGGTCAACACAACTAGAAGCGTGCACTTCATTTGTGTATAACAAGCTAATATTTTGATCTAACTGTTGAGATATATTAGCTAGAATCTTAATCAGGTTTTCATCTAACGGTGGATAGTGTTTTCTTTGTGAGCAAGGAAAAAACCTGATTTGAAAGACTATATAAAGGAGACATCTAGCCTTGTGCAAAACTAATCCCCACACCTTATGTGTGATAATAGTTTGTGTGCTAGAGTCGGTTCTCCTTTAACCTTTGGTTTTCTCTTCTAAAACCAGGTTAACGACTTAAGACTTCATTGGGATTGTGAAGCCAGGCCGATACTACTTTATCGTAGTTGTGTGATCTGATATTGCATCTTCTATCTTACGAGTACAATCAGATTGATTGGCTTGAGATTAACCTCTCCGATAGGCAAGATATAAAAAGTAATCACAAACATATTCGTCTCATTGTTTGTGATTCCCCGATATCTAGTTTCGCTACCATACAATTAAGATTGTTGTGAGGTGATTAATTAATCTAGGTTGTTCTTCGGGAATATAAGACTGGATTATCAATTGATTTCTGTTCACCTTGATTTTATATCAAAAGACGAAACAAAAACTTTAGGGATTTTCTGCGGGAGACGGATTGATCCTTTGATAGACTTGTCTTTTTGAGACAGATTTGTTTATTGTCAAAGCCTGCGATTTTGGGTCGTAGCAACTCTTAGTTGTGGGTGAGATCATCTAAGGGAATCAAGTGCGTAGTATCCTACTGGGATCAGAGGCGTAGGGGTGCAACTGTACCTTGGATCAGTTGGAGACTGATTGGGGTTCAACTATAGTCCAGTCCGAAGTTAGCTTGGAGTAGGCTAGTGTCTGTAGCGGCTTAATAAAGTGTGTATTCAATCTGGACTAGGTCCCGGGGGTTTTCTGCATTTGCGGTTTCCTCGTTAACAAAACTTCTGGTGTCTGTTTTATTTATTTTCCGCATTATATTCGTTATATAATTGAAATAATACAGGTTGTGTGTTTAGATCAATCAATTGGAGAGTCCGACCTAACGGTTGTTGATTGATATTGATTAATTCAAAGATATTGGTCTTTGGTACCGTCCAAGTTCATCTGTCTTTAATCGAGACTTGCAGTTTGCTTGAGTAAGATTAAATCGAGAGATTGGGATATAAACTCTTTGATATGTATTTTTATTGATTGAGTCTAACTGTCTAGATGATTCTCATAAAAAGTATATTGGAGTTTGTCCATACAGATTGCTAATCGAATTGTTGGGTGTGGTTGTTAGACCCCCGCTTTTTCAATTGGTACCAGAGCAGGCAAACATGTCCAAGACCTCAAAAGTCTGTGTTTGTGGCAATCTGAGTCTGAAGACAGAATCTCTTGCGCATACCAAAATGCCTCCTAAAGCTGTTAACCTTGTCAAGTGTCTCGGAAATACCTCAAAGGATTACTTCTTAGATGATTCTTCCGAATCCCGAGGTAGGAAGACTTTCACATCTTGTGTTGACCACTCTTCCTTCAATGAGACCTTGGATACAATGGCAAAAGCTGAAATGGAGCTCGCCAGAATTGCAAAAAAAATCTATTGAGTTTTTTGATCTTCAGAATCATGATCAACTCATCGATGAATTTGAAAAGTCTATTGATCGAGAACGTGTACTCTATAACATTATCGAGTCCTTCTCTAAGGATATTGAGAAACTGCTTCAAGAGAATAATCTACAGCGTGAAAATATTTGTGATCTTGAAAACATTATCAAAGAAGGCTCAATTAGAGAAAAACGTTTGATCAAGACGCATTCATCTGATCTTGACGGACTTCGGGTTGAAAAAGAGAAGCTAGAAGCATCACTTTCACTATCCCATGAACAGTGTATGACCTTGGAAAAGGAAAACTCTATCTTAAGGAAAAGTTCTTCTGTTCCAACTGTTCCTCTTGACATACAGTACATGAATAAATATCCTCCAAGAGAAGATTGTGTCGATAAAATTTTATATAACTTACAATCTTCTCACAGGGCTGTAAAGTTAAAACAGATGTCGTCTGTTGCATCTTCTCCACGAACCTGTACTTTCTGTGGAAAAGGGAATCACTATGCTATCCATTGTTTTTCCAGGAAGAAACAAATTTCTAAACTTCTTAATTTGCTTATTTCCAATGTCAATGGAGTAAATAGTCAGTCGACTACAACAGTGAACCTCATGCTCACAAGAAACCAGACATCTTATAAAAATGATTACTTTTTTAGGAATCATTACAGGACTTCTATGCATTCTAGTGGTTTAAATTCTTATGCTGCTGATGAAAGCATGACATGTGCTTATAAGAACATCTCTTGTAAAGCTAAGTCTAGAGTTTGGAAACCCATCTCGGAAAATCCTCTTGAACCGGTCCCTAGAGGTCTTAGACTCAGTAATCAGAAAGCTCTTGCTTTGAGCTTTCAGGAAGAGCTATGAGAAATTTCCCTAAAAATGTAAAAAACCATGGGAAGACAAGAAATGCTTAGATCAGATATCCAGGTGAAAATCACAACTATTCTCTCAATACCTATGGTGAGACTATGTCTCCCTCTGCTACCTAGTAATATAAGAGTTCCATTCTTGTATCTAACTTGAGAGATACAAGGATGATGTTTGAGAGATGCTTAAGTATTTAGCTGATTGTCATCTCTTGTGTGGTTTATGATGTTATCTCTTAGTATTTCTTTTTTCACTATGACCTTTCTGGTTGGGTTGATTTTGAAAGAAACACAGTATACAGTTTTCCTAAGTGGGTCTAGTTTTTGGCGTATGGCTTAGTCCAAGAACATCCATATCTCCTCAAGGAACTCTAGGCTTTCTATATAGGGTGTACACTTGAGCATATATATATCTCGTATATGCGTTCATTAGTCTTCAGAAAGGAACATGATGGAAATTGTTCCCAAAGAAGAAGATAACCCTACTATAAAGGATGATCTCAAAGGAAGTGATTCTGCTCAAGAGTATTATGAAGAAGATGCTTGAAAGGAAAGAATATAACTCTTGGATTGGAGAATCTTTCAAGGATTTAATTCTCGTTCAGAATGATGTAAAGAACGAACTTGCTAACCTTCAACTGCAGATAAACCAGCTTATTGATGGAATCAGAAGAAAGTTATTCTTGACTGCGCTAAGGCTCGATACTTTGCTCGTATTATTGATCGAAAAATAATGTTCTCACTCATGAACATGGAGTATCTGCGGTCAACAAGATCAAGGATATCTGTCATTACTATTTCGATGGACCATTTCAGAGGTATGAGATTCTCAAGGAAAACTGAGTTTTTGTGTTCTTATTGTTGCCTGGTATGTCTTCTTTTTGGTTTAGTTGGAAGAATAACTAGTGCTTTGAATCGCAATGATTGTGACTACGCATAGCTATTATTTTCATCTTCTTGTATTATTTTTTAGGTTTATTGGTTTTAAATTCTAAAAATATTTGGAGGATAATGGTTTGCAGTATTTAATCTTTATGATTTGATATATTCCAATTTGTTATGGGATATTGGTGTTTACGTCTGTGAACTATGGTTGTCCCATATTTTGTCAAAAGTAAAGTTGTTTGTGATCGGTATTCACGTACTGGTAAAAGAATGAATGGACTTTTGACATATACAAAAGTTAAGCCTATATTGTCAATTCTTTGATGAAAGATAGGTTAAAATCTTTTGTTTTCAAGGATTATGTCTATTATTGTCGTGATGCAAATAGTGATTGAAGATAGAATGATTCCTTGTGTATTTCGCAGTATTGATCATCCATGATCCATATTTTATGTATTACTGGGAGGCTCCATAATGTGTCTTATGTTGAGCACGATACAACTAAGTTGATTAATTTTGACTAGCTTGGTTGGTTGTTCCGTAAGGTATTTTATGTTGAGCATTTGTGAACTAAATTAATCATCTTGTTTGGTTATTTAGTTATTACTCCGTAAGTTCTCTTATGTCGAGCAAAACAAATGTCAATTAAATCGATTACTTTTGTGATTAGTTTAATTGTGTATTCCAATTATATTAATTATGGGTTCTCTTGTAATTAGTCTAGTTGAGTATTCATATATTCCATAAGTTTCCTTGTGTTGAGTATATGAACGACTATCCTAATCATTTTCTAATGGTTATGTTAGTCATATGTTCCGTAAGTTTACTTATGTTGAGCATAATCAATTAAGTTGATCACCTTGTGTGTTTAATTTGATTGCGTATTCCGATTAAATTAATCATGGGTTTACTTGTGATTAATTTGATTGAATTTTTGGATATAGAAAATCATTTATCATGGTTTTTTGGTGTCCAATAAAAATCCTTCTTTTCTTTTGAAATTAAGGTTGCTCTTGTTGCTCCCTTGGGAATGACATCTAATGGGGGAGAGTTCTTTTGAACTTGTGCTTAATGGTCATATCTTGAGGGGTGTGCGGCTGTGGAATTTTAGAGGGGTTATCTTGTATCTTTAAACTCCTTGATGAATGCTATTATCTTAGGATATATGATTGCATCTAAATAAGATGATGTGTATTGTTTTCTTTTAGTCATGAAATGTCTCTTACGGAAATTTTCATTATGATCCCGTTATTGTACCTTTGCCAATTTTATTGACAAAAAGGGGGAGAATTAATATGTAGTTCACACTACAAATACATATGGTTTTCGGATCATTATGTAAGGAGGAATGGTTTCCATGTGAGATGGAGTATTGACTAAGGGGGAGTGATACATATCACCATAGTATTATTGTTAAAGTTGTGATACAATTGGACTTTGAAACTGTATAATAATACTATGACACTGTATAACAATGATCGAGACCAACGCTTTCTCATTGTTATAGCTACGGATCTTCAATAACGGTGATGCTAAACTTACAACCTTTGGGATCATTGGAGTACTTGTAAGGACGAAGATTTCAAGGAATGTTGAAGATTAGACATGTGGAATAGGAGCTACTAAAGGTTCATTATCTTTTTTGTATTTCATATGTATTGATAGTTTTGTCACTAAAATTGACAAAGAGGGAGATTGTTAGAGCACTGCTCGGTCGAACTCGCATACGTTGCTATATCAAGCATGTTTGTCAATGTTAGTGATCAAAACTATAAGTCTTGATTTCTAGTCTATTATAGATAAGTCTCGGACTAGGATAGTAAGTGTAGTTGAGCTCAAGGACTTTATGGCGATTCATCATACATTTGGAAGAACTACTCAAGTAACCGGTGGAACTTCTCGACAAAAAGGTATGTGAAGACTTGAACTTATCTGTCACTCAAAAGTCTATTTATTCTATCTCCTAAATCTTGAGACAAAAGTCGTATTCTATATATATAGAATTAGATTATACAAATATGGTATTTCGTGCCGAGTATACATCGCCTATCTATATCTCGAAATATGTGTTGGTAAGTGTTTCGCTTTGACCATGTTTTTCTTTACCTAGTGAAGAAAGTCATGATATGTTTCAGTCATCTTAAAAATTGCTTTGACGAGAAATAGTGTAACAACTGTATAACATTATCTAAGAATGTTTCAATGATTGGAATGAGAGTTTAGATTACATAAACAATGATGGACATAAGTATGTTGTGGAAACACATATGTGCATAAGTCATATACTTGAAGAATGGCTAGTATCCAAGTCCGCGAACTGCGGAAGTTCTCAAACCCGAGAATTTCTGCTGGAGTTAACAAACTGCTTGCGTGAGCCAAGTCCGCGAACCCAGTCCGCGAACCAGAGAAGTTCTCAAACCCGAGAATTTCTGCTGGATTTTGTAAACTCTATCCAGTACCTTAAGTCCGCGAACCTAGTTTTTGAACTTGTGAAAGGTTATATATCTGAAGATGATTTCTGAACTTAAACTTATAAAGACTAAGGAATGCTTTTGAAAACCGTGGCTATAAAGTTCATGAACCGATTCATGTGAATCAAATCATCTTTGCTTCAATTGTGTCTTATGTAGTACATGAGATTTCCTTACAATTGAACAACTATCTAACTAGTTTATATGAGTCATTTGAACTAGTTATGGTGAAGAAGAAAATGGTTGGTATGAAATGCTCAAATGGCTAACCTTTTGGTTGACTATTGTTGAAACAACAATGCACACGTTTGTGTACGGTTAAATAACCTATACGCGTGCACTTCATTTGTGTATAACAAGCTAATATTTTGATCTAACGGTTGATATATATTAGCTTGAATCTAAATCAGGTTTTCATCTAACGGTGGATAGTGTTTGCGTTGTGATCAAGGCGAAACCCTGATTTGAAAGACTATATAAAGGAGACATATAGCCTTGTGCAAAACTAATCCCCACACCTTACGTATAATACTAGTTTGCGTGCTAAAGTCGGTTATCCTTTAACCTTTGGTTTTCTTTTTCTAAAACCAGGTTAACGACTTAAAGACTTCATTGGGATTGTGAAGCCAGACCGGTACTACTTTTATCGTAGTTGTGTGATCTAATCTTGCATCTTCTATCGTACGAGTACAATCAGATTGATTGACTTGAGATTAACCTCTGCGATAGGCAAGATATAAAAAGTAATCACGAACATATTCGTCTCATTGTTTGTGATTCCACGATATCTTGTTTCACTACCATACGATTAAGTTTGTTGTGAGGTGATTGATTAATCTAGGCTGTTCTTCGGGAATATAAGACCGGATTATCAATTGGTTTCTGTTCACCTTGATTTTATATCAAACGACGAAACAAAAACTTTAGGGTTTTTCTGTGGGAGACATATTGATCCTTTGATAGACTTGTCTGTGTGAGACAGATTTGTTTATTGTCAAAGCCTGCGATTTTGGGTCGTATCAACTCTTAGTTGTGGGTGAGATCAGCTAAGGGAATCAAGTGCGTAGTATCCTTCTGGTATCAGAGGCGTAGGGGTGTAACTGTACCTTGGATCAGTGGGAGACTGATTGGGGTTCAACTACAGTCCAGTACGAAGTTAGCTTGGAGTAGGCTAGTGTCTGTAGAGTCTTAATAAAGTGTGTATTCAATCCGGATTAGGTCCCGTGGTTTTTCTGCATTTGCGGTTTCCTCGTTAACAAAACTTCTGGTGTCTGTGTTATTTATTTTTTGCATTATATTTGTTATATAATTGAAATAATACAGGTTGTGCGTTTAGATCAATCAATTGGAGAGTCCGACCTAACGGTTGTTGATTGATTCTTGGATATTGGTCTTTGGTACCGTCCAAGTTTATCTCTCTTTAATCGAGACTCACAGTTTGCTTGAGTAAGATTAAATCGAGAGATTGAGATATAAACTCTTTGATATATCTTTTTATTGATTGAGTCTAACTGTCTAGTTGATTCTCATAAAAAGTATATTGGAGTTTGTTCATACAGATTGCTAATCGAATTGTTGGGTGTGGCTGTTAGACCCCCGCTTTTTCATTGTGTGTTCAATATGGACTAGGTCCCGGGGTTTTTCTTCATTTGCGGTTTCCTCGTTAACAAAACTTCTGGTGTCTGTGTTATTTATTTTCTGCATTATATTTGGTTATATAATTGAAATATCACAGGTTGTGCGTTGAATCAATCAATTGGGAAATCCAACCTCAAAGACGTTAAAGACCTCATAAGTCTGTGTTTGTAGCGATCTGATTATGGACGAGTCTATCTCTAATAACGTACCAGTTCATAAATTACCAGATGTTTTTCAAATCTTGGATTCACCTAAGAAAACTGTCACATCTAGGTCAGTATCTAAACATTCTTTTAATGTAGACCTGTTGAAGTCTGGGAAACATGCATAGAAGAACAGTTAGATGAACTTTCTGATGAAGGTGATTCAGATATTGATAGAGATGTTGGTGAGGAAGTCTCAGAGTATGTTAAGCTTTTGAATTCCTTGGAAAAGAAAAAGATGACAACTTCTCATGTCACACCTTTTCTGACTAATCTCTGTCGTACAAATAAGAAATTGAGAAGATGTTACGTAGGTGTTTATGTTTCGAATCGTTCTAACGAATCGATCCTCAAGGATTCCGAGAAAAACCTACGTATGAAGTCACTTGAATGTGATAATCTTTATCAAAAGTACTTTTTGTTGGAAGAGAAACTTGCAGAAACTGAAGCAAGGATTAACTCTCAACAAGCAAGTTTTGATGACAGAGAAAGCGCTTATCTCACTCGAGAAAATCGCCTTGAGGCTGATTTAGCTATTTCTCTTGATAAAACCAAGGTGTTGGAAGATGACTTCAAATAGTTCAATACTAGTTCAAGCAAATTAACCACGATGCTAGGAGCAAGTAAAAATCATCGTGATACACAAGGATTGGGCTATAAGGGAATAGATTCCCCAAGTATTAGAAAAGAGGTAAAATTTGTCAAGGCTAGTGATTCTTCTCAACAAAAGGTTTCCACTGATGGCAAAAGTGAAATACCTTCACCGGAAGTTAAGTTTCGAAAGAGCAAAGTATATCAACCTCCAAAGTCAACACACACCGATCGAGGTAAGAACATTCCTTATGTTTGCCAATATTGTGGAAATAAAGGTCACCTGGAAAGGAGATGTCATTTCCGTATAAGGAATGAGAAACTTCGTGATGTTCTTGTTTTGGCATCACAAGAAGTTGTGAAACCAAGATCATATGTTAAGACTAATCCCCTTAACGTTACGGGTTGTAACTGTCCAACCTTTAGGCAAAGGAATCAGTATTGTGATAATCCTAGTTTTGCCTATAAACGTCATACGAATCCTTTTCACAATCGTAATGGTTATCAAAATGTTAACTTCGTAAAGACGAAGACAAGATCCGATGCTCCTAATTGGAGAAAGACTAACTTGCAAAAGAATAGTCAATCCAATTCTCTTCCGAGAATTCTAGAACAGATTAATGGGAAGAAGGTTATGTTGTTCCTAAACGCACTCAGAAGTGGGTACCAAAGAAAGCCAATGATGCTTTGAGTGTGAAAAGTAATGATCTTTCAGAAAATTCCATGACTATGGAGAAGGCAGTATCCATGATGTTAGAACTTAACAAGTTTTTTGGAAAAAATGAATTGGATGTGAAAAGTTCTAAAAGCGATATCTTTCATGATAATCCAAAGGTCACTTGTGGTGAGCAAGACATTATTCACCCCAACACAACTTGATTGTGTTGTAAGTGCATCCTCACCAAGGAATGTCCTGCTATGTGTACGGTGAGGGAAGCACGAGAATTGGGGCACACAGATTATGTTCGGTAAGGCTGTAGAATTCAACTGGATTCTTCTATAAAGGTATGTCTATAAACCTGAGCAAGATTTGTATTTTTATGATGATCCATGTACCTTGCTTATTGTTCATTTCTACCTAACTTGATCTGTGTTTAAGGTTTGAAAATAGTAGTTTGGGATGTTTGGACTTCATGGTACACCTACCAGGTATGCATAACATCATTTAAAATCAAAATCCAAGGGTTTAAGTACGCATACCCATTTGCATACTTCCCCAGGTCATGAAAATTCGTTTGCAAACCCGTATGCATACTTAACGTAGATATTCGGTAAACTTGTTTTGGCCGTAACTTCTTCGTCCGAACTCGGAATGACCTCATTCTTTTTTCATTATATTCCTCTTTGAATTCTTTTTAAAATGGACATGAGTAACCTTGAATTTGGATGATTTAAGATTGGTATCTGTCCTGTCTCTTGTTTTTGAGTGTTTTGCTCCATTTCGTCACACTTGTTCCACTTCTCTTGGGCTTGGGCACTTGGATTCTTGGAGTGATACTATTCTAAGCTAATTTGTAGATTTTACAAGAATGTTGTTGGTGAATCATAAAGAAGGAAGTTCAAGAATGGGCAGTAGTACGCCTTGCTATGGGATTCTTGAATGTTCACAATCATCCTTTGTGAACTATGATGCATGGTCTTTAATGACTTTATATGTTCTTATTTGTAAAGAAAATCTTTTTATACGCCTTTGGTAGCTATTCTTGGTGTAAATCCGTGCGAAAAATATTGATTCTACCCTCTAAGGACAAATCATCTTGTATGTGCATTACGAGTTTGTCTTGATGCCTAGGAAAATTCTTATGAGAATTTATTCTTGTTTTTGAGAAGGATTACTAGAGTTTGTAATAGCTACTATTGTAATTACACATAGCTATTTCCAAACGTTTTTATCTTCATGCTTTTAGATTTATTTATTTAAATTCTAAGTTATTTGTAAGATGATTTTTGCAATTTTAATCTTTATGATTTTATATATTGCAAATTGTTATGGGATATGTTGTTTACGTCCGTGAACCTGTGACTATCCCATACTTGTTCAAAAGTTATCTCTATTATGTCGGTATGAAAGTATTGATAGAAGATAGAATGACTTTTTGACAATACAAAAGTTAAAGCTTTTTATGTCATTGTTTTGATGGAAGAAAGGATAAAACTTTTGTTTACAAGGATTAAGTCTATTATATGTCATTGTGTAAATAGTGATGGAAAATAGAATGAATCCTTGTTTATTCCGCGGTATTGGTCTTCTCCGATCCACATTTTTGTGCATATACTGTGTTGATCCGTAAGGTTTCTTATGTTTGAGCATGACCAACTAAATTGATCATTCTCTTGTTGTTATTTTAGTTGTTGCTCTGTAAGTTCTCTTATGACGAGCATGACCAATTGAATTGATCACGTTGTTGTGGTTAATTTGGTTGTGTATTCCAATTAAATTAATCATGCGTTTTCTTGTGGTTAATTTAGTTGTGTATTCCGATTAAATTAATCATGGATTTTCTTGTGGTTAATTTAGTTGAGTATTTTGGATTCAAATTCATATTCATATGTGATTTGTTATGTCCAAAATAAATCCTTCTTTTATTGTGAAAGTAAGGTCGCTCTTGTTATTCTTTCAGGAATAACATTTTATGGAGGAGAGTTCTTAATTGAACTTGTGCTTAATTGCCAAATCTTTGTAGGGAGTGTGGCTGTAGAATACTATAGGAGTTATCTTGTATCTTTATAAACTCCTTGATGAATGAATTTAGCTTCGGCTATATGATAGCATCTAAAAAGTTGATATGTACTTTGTCTTGGTCATAAAATGTCTCTATGGAAATTTCATTAGGATCCCCACTAGTTTTCGTACCTTTGCCAATTTTATTGACACAAATGGGGAGAATTAATATGTGGTTCACACTACAAATACATATGGTTTTTGGATCATTATGTAAGGGGGAGTGGTTTCCATGTGAGATGGAGTATTGACTAAGGGGAAGTGATACATATCACCATAGTATTGTTGTCGAAGTTGTGATACAATTGAACTTTGATGTTGTGTAATAATATTATGACACTGTGTAACAATGATTGAGAACTCTTGTTTAAGAACCAAGGAGATCATGCATGTGGAAGAGAAGCTACAAAAGTTTATTTATTTATTTTGTATTCCATATATATTGATAGTTTTGTCACTAAAATTGACAAAGGGGGAGATTGTTAGAGCACTGCTCGGTCGAACTCGCAAGCGTTGCTATATCAAGTTTGTTGTCAAGTTTAGTTGCCAAAACTATAAGTCTTGATTTCTAGTCTACTATTACCTAAATTTCGGACTAGGATAGAAAGTGTAGTTGAGATTCAGACTCCATGGCGATCATCATACAAAGACGAAGATCCACTCAAGGAGCTAGTGGAACTTCATCGACTAAAAGGTATGTGGAGACTTGAACTTATCTATCACTCAAAAGTCTATCTTCTCTATCTCATATCTTGAGGCAAAAGTCGTATTGCTATATAGACTATGATTATACACATTTGCTATTTCGAGCCGAGTTTATCTCGCTTATCTATTTCTCGAAATATGTGTTGGTAAGCTCTCCCTTTGGACAAGTTCATCTTTACTAGTGACGAAAGTCATATTAGTTTCAATTACTTGAAAATTTCTTTGACGAAAAATAGCTTGTGAATAACAATTATTTAACTCCTCTAAGAATGTTTCAATGATTGAAATGAGAGTTTAGAATATAACCTTGAAAGGCTATAAACATTGTGTGATAACAAATACGTGTGTAAGTCTTTATTCCTTGAATGAAAGTATGCGTACTTTGCTGCTCTGGAAAACCGGAACTGAAGTCCGCGAACCAGTACGCGTACTGTCGGAAGTTCACATCCCGTGAATTTCTGCTGGAGTTTGTGAACTGAAAATAAACTTATTCTGGATACTTAAGTCCGCGTACCAGTATGCGTACTGAAGTGGGTTAGTTTCTAAAAACGATTATTCGTGAACTTAAACTTATATAAACTAAGGAATGCATACTTGCAAACCTTGGCTATAAAGTTCATGAATTGATTCGAGTGAATCAAATCGTTTTTTCTTCGATTGTGTCTTATATTCTTCTATGAGATCTGGGCAATTGAAAAACTCTCTAACTAGTTTTCTTGAGTCATTTGAACTAGTTATGGTTAAGATGAATATGGTTGATATGAAAGTGCTCATATGACTAACTATTTGGTTAACTACTATTGAACCAACTAAGTGTACATGTTTGGGTACGGTTACACAAACCTAAATAAATGTGCATTTCATTTGTGTACAACAAGCTAAGTTCGATCTAACGGTTGAAATATATTAGCTTGAATCTAATCAGGTTTTCATTTAACGGTGAATATTGAATACTTTGTTACCAAAGTAACTTAGATTGCAAACCCTGATTTGATAGACTATATAAAGGAGAACTTAGCAACTGGGAAACCTAATCCCCACACCTTCTGTGTGATATTAGTTGTATTAGCTAAAGTCGATTCTCCTTTAACCTTAGGTTTCTATCGAGACCATGTAGGTTAACGACTTAAAGACTTCATTGGGATTGTGAAGCCAGACCCAACTATTTTCTCTATAGTTACGTGATTTGATCTTTCTGTTTCTATCGTATTAAGTATAATCGTAAGATTGGCTTGAGATTGATTTCTCCGATATGCAAGATATAAAAGAATTCACAAACATCTTCGTCTCATTGTTTGTGATTCCGCAATATATTCTTTCGCTAGTCGATTAAGATTATTGTGAGGTGATTGATAATTCTAGGCTGTTCTTCGAGAATATAAGTCCGGGTTATCAATGGTTCATGTTCACCTTGATTTATCAAAAGGCGGAACAAAAACTTGTAGGTATTTCTGTGGGAGACAAATTTATCTATTACTGTAGACTTTTCTATGTGATACAGATTTATTTATTAAAGTCTTCGACTTTGGTTCGTAGCAACTCTTAGTTGTGGGTGAGATCAGCTAAGGGAATCAAGTGCGTAGTATCCTGCTGGGATCAGAGACGTAAGGAGCGCAACTATACCTTGGATCAGTATGATATTAATTGGGGTTCAACTACAGTCCAGACCGAAGTTAGTTCGTAGTAGGATAGTGTCTGTAGCGGCTTAGTGCAGTGTGTGTTCAATCTGGACTAGGTCCGGGGTTTTTCTGCATCTGCGGTTTTCTCGTTAACAAAACTTCTGGTGTCTGTGTTATTTCTTTTCCGCATTATATTTGGTTATATAATTGAAATATCTCAAGTTGTGCGTTGAATCGATCAATTGGGAAATCCAACCTTTGGTTGTTGATTGAAATTGATTGATCCTTGAAAATTGGTCTTTGGTACTGTTCATGTGATTTCTCTTGTATTCAATTAGACTCACAGATTTCTATTTGCTTGAGTAAGAATTGAATCGAGAAAGTGAGATATAACTCTTTGATATACTTTCATTAAGATTGAGTCTGACTGTCTAGTTGATTCTCTTAAAAGTATATAGGAGTTTGTCCATACAGATTGCTAAGAGAAATATTGGGTGTGGTTGTTAGACCCCCGCTTTTTCAGAGATAATACTAGTAGAGAGTAGTTGTTTCACTTTATCACGCCTTCTTCTAATATGTTTAGACTTTCTGTTGTATACACTGTTCTTTGCACATCCAATAGCAGCTTGACTATCACAGTGGATCGCGATCGAATGCACGGGATTGGGACAGAGTGGAATCCTTCCAAGAAAGATCTTAGTCATTCATCTTCCTCCCCAGCTTTTTCCACGGCTATAAACTCAGGCTCCATGGTGGATCGAACTATACATGTTTGCTTGGAAGACTTCCAAGAAACAGACACACCTATAAGGGTGAAGATGTACCCACCAGTGGATTTGGAATCATCTGAGTCTGATATCCAGTTGGCATACAATACCTTCCAGCACAACAGGATACTTTCTCAACTTAAGCAAAAATTTGAAGTGCGTCTAGCGCAAAACTCTGTTGGGAGCATTCCAGTTCTCTTTCCCATGGTTGCAAGTGCACCTGCTCAATCTAGTAACAACATAAGCAATATCAGGTCTTGCACAGTTCATCAAATACATAAGATTTCGAATTACTCGATATTACTCAAGTTGATAAATTCTCTCACCCTTGTTCTTTTTCAAGTTGCAAGTGGGATCATAAGGAGTGGAAACAGGTTTAACTTTATTATGATTAAATTTCTTAAGTACAATTTCAACATAATGAAATTAACTAAGACAATATCCATCGGACATGTTTCTGATTTTCATCCCTACGATAACATCAGCGGGGCCTAAGTGTTTCATGTCAAAGTTTTCATTTAACATGGTTGTAGTGGTATTAATAATATTAATGTTACTTCCTAACATAAGAATCATCCACAAATTTAATATAAACACATTTATCAGATTCATTAATACTAAAACCACGTGATATCATTATATGACCAAATTTTTCTTGCCACTATTTAGGTGATTGTTTCAAACCATACAGAGATTTTCTCAATTTGCATACTTTGTTTTCACAACCTTTTACAACAGAACCTTCAGGTTGGTCCATATAGATATCTTCCTTCAAATCACCATGTAAAAATGCAGTCTTAGCATCCATCTGATGTATATGAAATTCATAAATAGAAGCAATAAAAACCGATATATTAATAGAAGTGATTCTAGTGACACGGGAATAAGTATAAAAGAAATCTATTCATTCCCTTTGTTTATAGCCTTTAGCTACCAACCTAGCTTTGTATTTCTTTATAGTTCCATTTGTTCTAAGCCTTATTTGAAAACCCATTTGCAACCTATAACCTTACTACTTGGAGGTAACTATAAAATTTTCCAAGTTCAGTTTTGCTGAATGAAATCCCACTCATTTATCGTAGCTTCTTCCAAGAAAGGGGCTTCAGGTAAAGACATAAATTTCTTATAGGTTTGGGGTTCAGACTTGACCGTAAAAGTCACAGAATAGGGACTAAAACTTGCCTCAGTTCTAATTCTATTAATTCTACTAGCTTCGATCTCAACATCTTGACATGGGGGATGAAAAGCCGAAGGAACATATGTGAGACCGTCATGGACACTTTTGCGAGGTCCATATCTCAAAGGAAATATGTGTTCAAAAAATACAACATTTTTAGACTCAATTATAGTGTTCAAGCCAATACTATCAAGGTCAGAACTTATGACCATGAACCTATTTGCGCTGGTATGCACATGATATCCTAGGAAAACACAATCCACAGTTTTTAGTCATATTTTGGTTCTCTTGGGAGGATGATACATGTGCATCTTTCCACTTTTGAGAACTTAACAATCCTCAAGTTATATTGAGGATAGATTTCTACTTTACGTAGGAATACTGATTTTTAGGCAGTATTCCTTGATGAGGTGATATTCCTATAAAAGGAAATATACCTAGAAAATGAATTATTCCAAGATAAGGAAAGAGATTCCTAGAAGGTTTGGGAAACCAAACTGTAGATGGGATAAAATGATTCGCTAGTTTTCAGGGAAGCGAAGAGACGAGCGTGTTGTCGAGACTCCTCAACCGAGCAAACTGCTTAACCTCACACAGATGCACTGCAAAGGGAGTGCTTAGATTCGAGAGATTAATTTGTAGGACTCCGTCCTAAACCAAGTCAATGGTCGTTCCAGAGTCAATTCGGTCGCAAAGAGGAAAATGGGTTGATCTGTAGGAGGGAAGCTGGGAATTGTGTGGGATCGGTGACAATCAAGGATTGTGGGTGTGTTGAAGGTTTCTGCAAATTTTATTGAACTGATGAGTTCGAATAAGTTCTGATAGATAGATGAATTCTTGGGAGTAGTTACTCGAGAAATTCTGTGTAGACAATTTTTGATAGCTAGTGATCCTTCGTTGTCCTCAATCATGGATTCAGAGACTTAATTATATTGCGTAAAGACCTTGATCCCTGTAAGTATGACGGTTTCTTGAGTGAAAGAGTGGGGAAGTAGGAAATCGTGTTAAAACCAATTCCAGGTCATGTGGAGACTCGGTTAACCATCCACCCACTATTTTGCTAAATCCCTCAACCGTTGGCACGACTTACTCACATTTCTCATTGTGGATGAATCCACGTGTTGTAGGCCGCCATACCAAAACCCTAATTGATATCCCCAATGTGACGTGATTGATGTCTCACGAATCGTGGAGTATGCATGACAGACGTGTATTGATTAGTCAGTTGCTGACTGATTAGACAGTGAGTCTAGATTTTGTTGAATTGGGCATGAGTGACGAGTACTCAGTGATTCAGGGATTGAACATGCGTAGTTCTTTGAATGATGCTGATATTGCACGTATTGGCAAAAATTGTGAATTTGATGATGGATTTCTGATAATATTGATAGATGGATCAATATTTGAGCAACTGAGCAAGTATTGCTCAATTCGACGAATTATTTATTGATGATGTGACCTAATAAAATATTAATCAAAACATTGGTAGATTACTGAATATTATAATTAATCCAGATGCTGATGTTGAATCAACATAGATTCATTAGTGTTTGAATCTTGCTCAGGATGATGATTCGTGAAGCGTTTATTCGAAACCCTAATTTTAAATCAATTATTTGTCAATTGATGAATCGATGAAAATAGGTTATGAGTGATAGAGGGACCGACCATATGGGATGATGGACGTCCATATGGTTCCCAAGTGCTCGAGTGGGCATGCACTAGGGTCTTTAGTTGGCCAGCTGGTGAAAGAATGATGATTAAATGACGGTTTCATCATTTATTGAAATATTGCTCGATTCAACATTAGGTGATAAAACCTAATTATTAAAAAGTGGGGGACCGACAAATAAGTCATGAAACCGGATCTTGGTGGTCGTGGGACCAGCTGGTGGTCGTTTGAACAAACTCCAAGTTTGTTTGAAAAGAGTTTGGGCCCAGTATGAGCAATTGAGCAAATTAGGTCAAAATTGTGAAAGTGTGTGGGACCGGCTTGTTACAAGCCTTAGAGACGCCCTTGGTCGGTCAAGGGAGCATGCCCGTGTCACCACAATGACCGTATCTCAATCCTGAGAATTTCAGTATTTTCTGGTGTGCGTTTGAGCAACATGTTTGTTTTCAGAAGAGTTTGATTTTGACTGAAATTCTTGATTTTTGCTGAAATGAGCATGTATTCTCAATTGATCAATATTTTTTAAATATTAAAATAAGGGTATTTTAATATTTAAAATTGTTGTGAGAGGCTAGCCGGTCGTGTGACCATGTTGCCTTTTGGATTTTTCATGATTTGAGCAATATTTGAGAAAATATGAAGGAATCACGAATTTTGCTCAAATTGAGGAGTTTCATGAGATGAGGAAAATAATAAATATAAAAGACTAGGGATTGTAAGGTGTGGGACCGTCCAAGGCTAGGGCATGGCCGGTCGGCTAGGTTGCCCGGTCCCGCATCACCTTTCCTTATTTTATATTATTATTTTTCATGAAACCGTGAAATTATGGAGAAACCATGAATTTTGTTGAAACGGAGGAGTTTCATGAGATTAGGGAAATAATAATTATGAAAGGCTAGGTATTACAAGGTGTGGGACCGGCCAGGGCTCGGGCATGGCCGGCCGGCTAGGTTGCCCGGTCCCGCATCACCTTTCCCTATATTATATTATTATTTCTCATGAAACCATGAAAATATGGAGAAACCGTGAGTTTTGCTCAAACAAGGAAAGTCGTTAGAATGAAGGAGTTTTCATGTTTTCATGAAAATAACAAAATAAAGAAAATAATGGGAGAGGCATGGGACCGGCAACGGCTAGGGCACGGCCAGTTAGCCGGTGGGTCCGGCCCATAGGCGCCTCTTATTATTTTATTATTATTATTATTTTCTCCTGTTTTGTGTAGGATTCCTCATTTATCGATATTTTTGAATGCTCGTTTGTGCATTCGGGTGCTCGGTCGTGCATCATTATCGAGTACACTTGCACCATTTTATGGGGCTTACTCAATGATGGTCCAGATGCCCGGTTGTTGAGTATTTATTACTAATTTATGAAATTCAGTGGAGAATAGTTCATGAAACTGAGTAATAAAGATGAGTAGTAATTTAATATCAATTCATAGGATCAGTCGTGGATTCGACCATAAATTTGGAATAATAAAATGAGCATTACCATTCCATGGGATCGTGGATTCGACCGTAGAATCGGAGTAATAAAATTACCTATTACCATTCCATGAGATCAGCTGTGGATTCGATCATGAAGTCGGAGTAATAAGATAAGATAATTATCAGTTTCCATTCCATGAGATCAAGCCGTGGATTCGACCATGGAATCGGAGCAAAGAGATAAAATAGATCATTTTCTGGGAATTCAGTGGTGAATGTCACGGCAGAATCAATCTATTACAGAAAGTATATTAGCCAGTTAAAGCATCATATCCATCCTAAAGGGTGCATAGTCAGGGAGCCACAGGTGTTTCTTACGACCTGAAGGCATTAATGCTCTCAATCTTAGGAGAACCGCCTGAGTCTATACACGGCTCTGCATATAGTCAGGGAACAGTGAGTGTCACCGACGTCCTGAAGGCGTTAAGCTCTCAATCTTAGGAGAACCTCTCAATCATTCTGCTATGTGGAGGGGGGTCTCTCTTATGTAGTCAGGGAACAGTGAGTGTCACCGACGTCCTGAAGGCGTTAAGTTCTCAATCTGAGGAGAACCGCCCAATTATGTTATTCTACATAGAGGTCATGATGAAATGCGAGGTATTGAACGCTCAGCTAGTGGAGGCCTTTCAAAAAACATGTTCATCATGGCTCGTAAAATTTGAATCATCACATGCCTGAAAGCCGTGTCAGGGACATGCAGTATCATGATTTTACGATTTTGACCTTTGTTGATAATCCACCATCAACATTAAGTCCCCTGCTTAGTGAGAGACAGTCATGTTCCGCAGTAAGCATTAAATGGTGATTTTCAGTCGATGAGATCAGTGGTTGAACTCAGTCACACAAAGGTATTTTCAGAATCCTCGATTTTCTCCAACAGTGTCATGTACGAACAAATGTTCAGGTGAGGACCCTGATGGTACGATAGAGTGTCATCTCGCGAGCATGAGGAGATGGAGCACTGCTGATTTGGACGATCGGGCATCATGTTTTGGTCGGTTTAATGTTTACATGCCCGAACTCAAAAAGAAATCCTTTTTTTAGGAAAAGACGGTCGTTCGTTAGTTAAGAAACAAACAAAATATAGTGATAAAAAAAATTGTCTGCTTTCACGAAAGCCATTATTTTTTTTAGTATGTGAGATTTCACCAAAGGGAATAAATTCTCGTACGAGAGAAAAGTTTTTTTTTTCTTTTGAATAGACGTGCGTCTGTTAGTAATAAAAATTTTGTCTATGAGCCTTCATGAAAAAATTATTTTCGATATGTGAGCTTTCATAAATTTTTGAAAATACACTTCTCGTTTCAAAGATGGATGCTTGCGAGAGGGAGCAAGAAATATATACATATATTTTCAAAGTTACGTGAGTTTCACGTTAACATGTATATTTCTATAAAATCAATGTTTTGATTTTGAACAACTGTTGAAAGTAGAAAATTATTCACGGTGAAATAATGTTTGTATGTGAGTTTTCACAATTGTAGAATGGACGTTTCTCCAATTTTTGAAAAACCAGTGAATGTTCACACAGTGAAAATTTATGTGAAATCAAATTTTTGATTTTCGGCAATTGCCAGAAGTAAACAATTTTTGATATAATATTGTTTCTATGGATTTTGTGATATGATAGTGTATGCACAAAACCAATGAGTGTTCACTCGGTGGGAGTCGCTCACACGGTGAATATAATGTGAATGTTCACATGATGGAAGTTTCGTGAATTGTTCACAGTTTTACGAAAATCACGTTATGATTTTGAATAACGAATTTTGTTCGTCTTTGCAGGTTTGAAGGAGAGAACAAATTCTCGAGATTGTAATCACTACAGCTAGTGAAATTTTAAATAGGTAAGAGTTGGATGGTTACCATTTTTGTAGACGCTGTTGTGAGCACCTTTATTCCATGATTCATTGTTTTGTCGAATCCTGCGCTTTGTATGAACGATGTGCTGAAATAACCACTTTGCAAGAATGTCTGACTCCCATGATGATACTTCCAAAGATGGTGTTTCTGGAGATGACATCTCTACGGATGCAACTTTAAGAAATGGTACTTATGGGACCTTTGAGTGATTGTGAGAGATCCTTCATATTGAGTTGTACTCCTGGTTATTTCATTAGCTTTACCACAGGATGATCGTATAGTGAGATCCCGGATCAATGTAGACTCCACGGAAATGGAAAAAATTCTACGGGAGAGGAGAACCCAGAATTAAGGACTACAGGATGTTAGCAAATGACGTGCAGTCCCCAGTCGTTTCTTTGGTGAGTTGTTAGCGCTCCTTGTGTCATGACTTTTCCTTTCCCGTGCAATTAGGATCACGATACCAAGGCTTGTTATTTCTTTTCAGAATTTTTTCTCCATCGATTGACGGTCTTCAACTTGTTCCGGGGCAAACAATTCAGAAATCCAGAACTGATGAAGAAGTCGATGTAAGTATCTCTTTCGTGCAGGTGATCGTGGCATCTCCTTGAATGAAATAATAATTATTGTTGATGAATCCAGGAAGAAATTTTCGTGTATGAACAATGTATTGATGTTGCTCATTCATCCTTGGACCATGGTGAGACGGAGTATTCCTAAAGCCCGAAACCGCATGAAAGTAATAACGCTTCTAATGATGACTCTGGCAATATTGGTTCTTCGAACGGCTTAGAGACCACTCAACTAAGTACCCATATTATATTTTCTTCATAGAAGTATAGGATCTCTGATTCATGAATGAATGAATGAAGGCCCATATGAAGGAATGAAATTTTTTACCGAAATATGTCACCAGAAAATTTAGAACTCCGTCTTTTAGCAAAAACGCCATAAAATCTTCATCTGATGTCAGATTTTCACGATCTACCCATGTATCCTCATGCCCAGAAAATTTCCAATCTTTAGCAACAAAGATTTTTGAGATTTGAACATGTTTAGGGGTCGAAATCGATGAAACAGTAAACTTCCAGGGAGTTTTCAGAAAAATTTCAGCTGGTGTGTAGTCCAAAGTTTTGGCCACATCGTTTTGCTCCTTTCTCCAATTGTTGTGAATTTTGGATATGTTGTAGAGAACATCAATACGAAGAAAATGGTATATGACCCATACCTATGTTCTTCACCAATTTCTCCTAGTTTGTCGTCTTATATAGGGCCGCGTAAAATTATCTCAAACGGGCTTGTTGTAAAACACTCTTGTTGTGTCTTTAGACTATTCGCTTGTGTATTGTATGGTCGGTGAAAGATTTTGATGTTATTGATTCATTTGAGATCAGGACCCCTTGATTGATACATGAGCATGGTGCTTGCAGTGCCATCTTGTTTCTGTCAGTCGTAGAAACATCACTTCGGAAACCCTGGTCACGGGACCATAACTAGGTTGCTCTCAAGAGGGGGTGATGTAATGACCATGGTTGCATGTACCGGTGGTAGAATTCATTTCATTACGGATTATTAGAAAATGAAAGTCTGGTGCCAAGGGTCTTGGACTGTGAAACTGACCGCCATGATCAGTGGACCGTCAGTCCCTAGTATTTTGTTAAATCTCTCCTTTTCGTTTTCCCTTCTTCTGGCAAGACCTAGATAGAGGACCCAGGTGCAAAAAACTTGATGTAAACTCCTAGGTGGTCGAAGTTGGAGGTACCTTGATGAAGGACTTAACGAAAAGACCTGGTGGACATCGATCGAATGTAGAGGTTATGAATCCCGTCCACGAATTTCTGCTTGCATGTTGTATGTTCTGGAAGCTGTAGGAACCTCATACGACGTCGGAATTTGGTGCTTGACCCTAATTTTTGAAGCTAAGAGACTGAGTTATCACATGAGAAAATAATCACTCAATTTGGAGTTGTAGAGGTCAGCCAACGAAGCGTGCACATTTGTAATTTGTAATCCCGTATAAATTTTTCATATTTCGTAGACCTGGCGGTAAAGACCATATCTTTTAGCTCGTATGTCCGATTGATGCTCCCTTTTGGTATGTTGTAGAAGAGACACAGACAAACATATTTCGTTGAGGAGGAATTGTCTCATTCCTCACCCATTGATACGTTTTTGTAAACCCATGGACTGAAATGTGTTGTATCTCTTTTGTGGAGGCGATGAGAACATCTTGTAGAAGACTTTGGTTTGTGCCCGTCGGTCGTGTAAGCTTTGGGAAGACGTTCATGTTACCATGTTTTCAGGTCTAAACATCTTGATATTAATCATTAGGGATTGAAGAAGTAGGATCCATAGAGTAACGCTTCAGAGAATGGATAGTTGATGAAGCTGGATGTTGCGCCTGAGACTGATGAAATCACAATTGAACTTTCTCCAGAAATTTTTTTTGATGCTAAGACCATGAATGGAGTTCCTCCACATGTCCTTGTTGATGACGATACTATGGTGGTGTTGCTCCAGAGACAGAAAATGATAGTCTTTGCTCTTCTATCCAGTGAGCCTTTACATGCACGACCCAATTGGTGAGTTGAGCATTCCTTAGATGAAGGTGTACTAGGATTTTAACCCAAATTCTCCTGAATATGACTTTACTGTGAAGTGGATTTGTCAGGGAATCAATGTTTTTGTGGCAGATAACAGTGGCAGTCTCCATTCTGGATATGATTGGTGAAGGTAGGAAATTCCCAAGTCGTGCAGAGGCTTGTGATGTAGAGAGGTTCTGTTTGATGACGTTTCATGGAATCACATCAGGTTGCAATGACTTGGTATGTGGATAACATTTATTGAAATATATTGAATTGATATTTCCAATAAGATCAAGTCCCCAGTGCATACCTCATTCACTTAGCAGAGTTGAAGGAGTTTGTAGCATCCATTGATGAATGAATGATGTTGCATCTGATCCAGAAGTCTTATCATAGGATAGTGAAGACTTACGGATTGTAGTTCAGTTACATTTTAATTTGTTGAATCAGTGTCGAGATATTTGTGCTGAAGCCAGAGGCGCCATTATCGAAGGTGTACTTTTTGATTGGGAGTATAATTTGAAGGCTTCTTAGATGCTTGAGCGTTGAAGCGTCATATGCCTTGAGCATGTCTTAGGTTTGATCGTCTGGGCCCCAACTATCTTCTGTTGATTCAGAATTCCTTTCGTTGCGGTAGTAAGATTCAACACTTGTGCAGACATCAGAGCCTTCTGATTTTGTGGCACACATGAACACTCCTGCAAGGCTGTGGAGAAACGCCTAAATTGTTCTTTGCCATGCTTGGACATCATCTCAGTAATGAATGTCTCAGTGAGATGCTTGATTCGGAGAGGTGTCGGATTCAACCACTTAGTAAAATACTAATACGGTGAAGCTACCATTCATAACGTCTTGCAATAGCGGAATTCCTAGCAGAATTGAGTCACCATGCTAGGATAGCATGTGAGGAAATAAATGACATAGATATGGAAGGAATGAGACTTGCCTGAGCGCAGAACCTCTTGATGAATGCATGTGCATCTTTTGCAGGTTCTTGCTTTAACCTCGTCAAAGTTCGAAATTCCTTCAAGTGCTCTGATGATGGAATGTCCGTAAAATCTTCTGGATCAGAACTTTCTTTGTTCGAGAGATGTGCAACCAAAGGCGCTTTGTCAGTAGACATATTTTCAACGTGGATCCACGCTTGTCTGAAGAACATGTCATATCCTGAATCTTCCTGATTATGTGAAACTTGATTTGTTGAACTTATGTTCACTTTGAGAGTGATATAGCCACAAGTATTTCCGAGCGTTCCTTCAAGGTCCCTGATTGAGATGGGATCACGAGTAGCTTCTTGTTGAGTGATGTCTGCGGCTCTGAGAGTTTTCAGTGGAATGATGTTGATGGCTGTGTCAGCATCGATCAACATTCTTCCAAATTCATTTCCTCTGAGATGGACTGTGGTAAGCAGTCCCCAGTCGTGCATCTCCTTGTCTGTGGATGAAGGTTCGAGAAGTGTTTCCGAGATGGACAAACTATGACACAATGTAATTCGGTGTTGTGAACATATGTTTCCTTTGTGCCTTAGACAGATAGAGAAATTTCACAGATATTCTCGATCATCGATTGAACTGCTTCTTTGACTGGTTGTTCAGAGAGTGTAAAGGTTCTGATTAGGAGAGGATTCGTATATATCCCCAGTTGAAGATATTGTGGATTAACCTTCTCTTTGAAGATGTGCTTCAAAATGTTGCAGTTACTTGTTGGATGATTGATGAATCTATGAAGGTGACAGTACCTGGGATTCTCCATTTTTCTTCAATTGGATCTTTCTGATGAACGACAATTTGATTGTACCATCTTGAACCTAGACTTCCAGTAACTCGATCACTTCTTCAGTGGGAAGATGGAAGTTTGAGTCCCCGGTTTATCATTTTTCCATTCGGTGATGCCGGGTCGAGGTTTGTGCAAGATTGGTTATCTTTTCTTTGCGCTTTCAGAGGATCCTGGGATGTTGGAGAAGCGCTCCGATGTTGTGTCTCGGCTTTCCTTTCATTCCTTTCGGCAACAACAGCTTGTTAAAGGATGGAGATTGTACCGATTGTTGACTAGGCGTTGGATGCTTCGAGGTTCCTCCACCTTGCAGACTTTGCTCTTTCCAGTAAAGCAGGTACAGTAGTTGTTGATCATTTTGCTGCTGCATGAAGTTTTGAAAAGGTTTGGAATCGGAGATTTTTCAGCAAAGCCATGTAAACCGAGATCATCCCGTTGATGCATAAGTCCACCAATTGTTGTTGGGTGATATTAGGGTCATGACAATCTAAAGCTTGGGTTCTGAACCTCTTCAAATATTCATTCGGATGTTTAGTACTCTTCTGAGCCATCCTTCCTAAGTCAGAAAGAGTAACCTTCTCATAGACGAAGAAGTATTTCCTATAAAAGGCGTTAACCATTGCTCCCCAATTAGCGATGCTCCCAGGTGTAATGTTGTTGTACCAGGTATATGCTCGGCCCGTCAGAAATTTTGAGAATTCTTTCAGACGGACAACATGGTTGTGTTCGTGCTCTCCTAGTGCCTTCAGGAATCGAGAAATGTGTTCCCGAGCATTCCCATTTCCGTTGTACAATGTGAACGTTGGATAAGTAAAGCCTTTTGGGAGAGGAATTCTTTGCGTAGCAACAAGATATGGAGGTTGATGACGATGAACATATGATTCTTTGTCTTTTCCTCGATCCTCCATGAAGCGTTCCAGGTCCTCACGAGTGATGAAGCCTGCAGGTTTCGTTGTTGGTGGGTTATCTGCAGCTTTGTGCACCTCGTCATCATGTACTACATGGATCGGAGTGACTTCAGGGTCAGCAGTCTGAGATGTTTCTTTGGCTTTTCCTTTCTTCAGAGCTTTCACTGACATCTTGTCAGTGAGAGTTTTGAGATAATTGCACAACTCCTATTGAGTGTTAGTCATGTCAATCTGATTCTTGGCAAGAGTTTCTTGCGCTTTGATGAGTTCACCTATGGTAGGTGGGTTTTCTATGATTTCTTCGGGAGACTGGCCGAAAGAGGATTGTATACAATGTTGGTTTGCGGAGGAGTGGTATCCACAACACCGGTGTTGGAAGCAGGAGTAATTTATGAAGTACCCCCGTTGTTGCTAGTGCTAGCGTTGTTTGTCTTAGGATTTGTAACTGAACCTGACCTAAGATCAACCAGTTTGTGAAAGTTGAGATTGCAACCGAGAGATTAATCTCCCACTGTGGTCGCCAATCTGTAGATGGGATAAAACGATTCGCTAGTTTTTCAGGGAAGTGAAGAGACGAGCGTGTTGTCGAGACTCCTCAACCGAGAAAACTGCTTAACCTCACACAGATGCACTGCAAATAGAGTGCTTAGATTTGAGAGATCAATCTGTAGGACTCCGGCCTAAACCAAGTCAATGGCCGTTCCAGAGTCAATTCGGCCGCAAAGAAGGAGATAGGTTGATCTTTAGGAGGGAAGATGAGAATTGTGTGGGATCAGTGACGATCAAGGATTGTGGTTGTGTTGAAGGTTTCTGCAAATTTTGTTGAACTGATGAGTTCGAATAAGTTCTGATAGATTGATGAATTCTTGAGAGTAGTTACTCGAGAAATTCTGTGTAGACAATTGTTGATAGCTAGTGATCCTTCGTTGTCTTCAATCATGGATTCAGAGACTTATTTATATTGCTAAATACCTTGATCCCTGTAAGTGTGACGGTTTCTTGAGTGAAAGAGTGGGGAAGTAGGAAATCGTGGTAAAACCAATTCCAGGTCATGTGGAGACTTGGTTAACCATCCACTCACTACTTTGCTAACTCCCTCAACCGTTGGCACGACTTACTCACATTTCTCATTGTGGATGAATCCACGTGTTGTAGGCCGTCAGACCAAAACCATAATTAATATCCCCCAGTGTGACGTGATTGATGTCTCACGAATCGTGGAGTCTGCATGACAGACATGTATTGATTAGTCAGTTGTTGACTGATTAGACATTGAGTCTAGATTTTGTTGAATTGGGCATGAATGACGAGTACTCAGTGATTCATGGATTGAACATGTGTGGTTCTTTGAATGGTGCTTATATTGCACGTGTTGGCAAAAATTATGAATTTGATGATGGATTGTTGATAATATTGATAGCTAGATCAATATTTGAGCAACTGAGCAAGTATTGCTCAATTCGACGAATTAGTGATAAATTATTAAATATTGATACCTGGATCAATATTTGAGCAACTGAGCAAGTATTGCTCAATTTGACGAATTATTTACTGGTGATGTGACCTAATAAAATATTAATCAAAACATTGGTAGATTATCGAATATTATAATTAATCCAGATGTTGATTGCTGAATCAACATAGATTCGTTAGTGTTTGAATCTTGCTCGGGATGATGATTCGTGAAGTGTTTATTCGAAACCCTAATTTTAAATCAATTATCTGTCAATTGATAAATCGATGAAAATAGGTTATGAGTGATAGAGGGACCGACTATATAGGATGATGGATGTCCATATGGCTCCTAAGTGCTCAAGTGAGCATGCACCAGGGTCTTTAGTTGACCAGCAATGATGATTAAATGACAGTTTCATCATTTATTAAAATATTGCTCGATTCAACATTAGGTGATAAAATCTAATTATGAAAAAGTGGGGGAGCGACCAAGAAGTCATGAAATCCATGAAATCGTATCTTGGTGGTCGTGGGACCAGCTGGTGGTCGTTTAAACAAACTCCAGGTGTGACGGATCAGAGAATTTTGCTTCCAGCGGGTCGGGTTACGGGTCGCTTGGCAAGCTCCTATTCCCCGATAAGTAAAAATTTCGTTAAGTCATAATCCTGCACACGGTGGAAATCCATTAGTCTCAAGGACAGAATTCTATGAGCATATGTCCCACACCATAATACTCATAGAATTCGACAAGGGTTCCAATTTTCAAACAAATAGGGGTCCGCCAGTTGCCAACAATAACAGACGGCCAATTGCTGATAATAAGATACGACCGATTGCCAAAAGCCGATTGCCGGAAAATAATACAGGGCCAATTGCCCAAAAATAACAGCCGGCCAATTGCCGAAAATAACGCGGGGCCAATCGTCCAAAAATAACAGTCGGCCAATTGCCCAAAATAACACGGGGCCAAGTGCCCAAAAATAACAGCCGGCCAATTGCCAAAAATAAGAATCAACCAGTTGCCAACTCAAACAATTTCTTTGGCCAATCACCATAAGCCAAGGTAGTACTCGTTACCAATCACCATCAGCCAGTTGCCAATGGTATATACTTGCCAAGTTGCAATCATCTATGAATGGATGGTATGAACTACAACGTGGCAACCAACCCCTTTCAGATGATATGAGCAAACTTGCAAGGTTGTGGTGAACCGCATAGCGGCTGCCTACGTACCCTCTCCGTTGATCGAAGGGATCAAGCACGACCGTAGTACGTCATTCCTTTATTTAGATAGTATGAACTACTCACAGCTGTAGCAACTATCCCTTACGATGGATAGTCTGAATTGCATAGCAACAACCATCCCTATTTTATCAAATCACCATCCCTATCATTTTTAACAAGATAGGAATCTAGCAGATATATAAGCATAAGACTAACATCTTACAGATCATTCTCAACCAGTATCATATCAAATCGACTTAATTATACCAAGCCCGCAGACATAACACCTGCAACCAAAGTGCTACCCGCTAGTATTTTCTAAACAAGCATTTAGCTGATATATTAATTCACATAATTCGAAATACCAAGAACAATCACTAAATTTACCAAATACAGTCGATGCTAGTCATTTCCCACGACAATAGGCCAACTGTCCTAGATTTTCCAGTAACAGATGTTAAACGGAAGACATCATTTCATTTCTACTATAAACTCTCATCTGAAATACGAACATAAGTCTAGAAGGCAAACTACTGCAAGAACAAAATATTTAACCAACGAGTGTAATCAATTTCACTCATGTTGTTGTGAAAAATGGTCTACAGAATGTTGCTATGAGCAACACTTTAAGAGTAATCACAGTGCAGTCATCTACATTTGCTAAAAATAAATCTGAAATTAAGTTTAGTAACAAGTATGCAAAAATGGAGGGAGAGTCAACATGTTGTTCATTTCCATATCAGTAGATAATGTGCCCAGTATGAGGTCATATCATTCATGAATGCACGCTTGCAAAATTAACATTTATATATACTAGTGAACTACTCCGGCTATATGGTATGCTAGTCGTGAATCTTTAATGATGAACTACTCTCCATTAGCCAACTAATTAATTTAGCCACTCAATACAACCATACATTCCATCACCTAAATTTGAGATTACATTTCCTCGTATATTAACCCACTCCATTTCCCGTTTCTTAACCATTGATGAGTAAAAATGGTCGCACCAAAACATGGTTTAATCCATTAGCACATGGGGTTTTTGGATGTACTTTAAGTAAGAGTGGATTTTCATTTCCCTTTTTGAATGAAAATACTAACAACACAGAGACAACGCTAAAGATGAACTTCTAATAAAATAGGTAAATAGTCACCTTCACTTCTTAAACCAAAGTCTATCGAAAATAAAAGGGATACAGTACCCTATATCATTTTAAACCCAACACCGGCCATATTTCATAGTAGATTTAAATGTAAATGCCAATCCTACCAAATGTTGTCAACCAAAACTACCATGGGAGGGGAAGAATCAATGCCATACTATCTCCCGTACTGTACTATACTGTAATGTGTTAGCACCAAGTAATATAATCTAAGCGAGTCATACGGCATAATAACACTACCACTAAAAAAAGGAACCAAAAATTGAGGTGGTACTAGTTTATGAGTGAGGCAAAATTTCTATGATTCCACCTATCACCCGCTTGCAAGCTATTCTCTAGAAATGATCTTGTCAGTACCAAGGATGCAATCCATACAAATTTCCTTAATAAAAGAAAACGCAAGGAGGCATTGCTGGAAATCCAATGTTCAAAGCATAGTATACGAATGTTGCCAACGAAACCAAATTTAATTAGTAATAGGAAGTACAACAGATAGAGTCAATAATCATTCCCCTTTCTGAAACCCGTGCATACCCACATTCTAACAGATGGTGAAAGGAATAAGCACATAAAGCATGGGTTAAATCCATAAGTAACATTTCACACATGACATGGTTCTTGAAATATTGCATTACTGCTTAAGCCTTCAAGGCATCATTCCCAGCCTACATATGTATACATTTATCTGCACATGGTGAGATAACATCTAGTGGACTTGACACATAAATTTCCCTGACAATTTAATAGGCTACAAGACTTTAAGACGGTCCCTATGGTAATCATTAAATGATAAAAAGCTATTGATGCAAGATATAACAAGCATAACTCAAATATATGTTCATTATATTGAACACCTTGTGGGTCGTACTGCCGATGAAAATTTCAGAAACTTCATTAATCTAAGACCAACCCATTTCATTTAATTATCAGGCTCCATATAAGGATAAAGCATACATCTAAAACTTAACACCACACAGAACCAAAGTTATGGATTAATAAGAAAAGAGATAAAATCAATCTTTGGTTAGCAAACATTCAAAACTGGATGCTAGTATCAAAATTTCTTTTCTTCCATGTTTACACACATCTGAGTGAGCATGTACAAATATTTCATAAAACAACCCTAATCTTTGGACCCATACGACATTCAAATTAAACATGCTAGAAAATTTTGAGTTAGTGCAATCTTGTACCAATGAACAATTTCGACATGCATGAATACAGATTACATCTAACACCAATAAACACCCATTTTTGGGTTTCTTATAAAAGACCTAAAAATTTCAGCTACAAGAAGAGCAAAAAGCAATCTGATTTTACTTGAGTACTAACCTTAATGCCATCCGAAATCATGATTATTACTCAAACCAAAATAATATTTTTCTATCATCAACACCCACTCCCGACTGCTTATCAAATCCTCCCCTTTCTAGTTCCATCAACCATGGAACAGATATCAAAATCTCTTTGATCTATATCACAAGTTCCCTGATAGAAAATAGCTCAATCCCCATAAATTGAGTCACAACCAATTCCAGAGATTCTTTTATTCAGAGAAGGAAAGAAAAATTGCTAAAGAAGAAGATGAAGTAAAACCAGAGGGAGAACAAACTCTCCCCGTTACTCTCGGTTTCTCAGTTTTTATGTTAACCCACCATAAGACACGTGCCTGGATGCATGTAGAGTTATTTAGGCACCCAAATTTGTGACTAGAGCAATTAGTTGCCCCTCCAGGAACAATATTTTGGATTTGGGCAGACTCAGACTCATGAAAGCATCGTGAGTTAGGTTTCTTCATCGCTACCAAATTAAATTCTAGGAATTACTGGTTAATCCTGTTTACTAGAATCCGCCTAATGTGTAGTCCATCATTAGATATCTTTTAAGCGGTAGTCCGATTTTATGTTTTTGGACCAAAAGAATTAATTCCCAGTCCAAACACGTGTGAGAGTTATGAAGCGTTTTTTCCTAAATGCCTAAAGTGCCCTCGTACGATGATAACATTCTGGATCTAGTTCCTTCTTTCAGTTTCTTCTCCGACGAAGAGCTTTGCCATGGCGATTGATGGAGAAAAGCCAAGGAAATCTAATTCTCTGCAAACCAAAATCAGTGACGATGATAATTGCTAATGTTTGTTTTCCTCGTATTTAATTTTATATTTTTAGGGTTTAATTGGCGGCTCCTCGTCGATTTCTTATTGATTGATTTTCCTGATTTTTCTTTTCATGACGCGAGAACTAGGTTTTTCATCATTTTTATAATCTGATAGTAACAAACATATGAAATGTGAAGAATATGAGTCCGTAGACAACTAATTAGCCATGGATTAGTAAGGGATTTAGAATTGGGTAAAATTGTTCAGGTACTATTATTAATTGTTGATTTGATTGAATATTCGGAATTTAGTTCGTTATAAATTGGGTTGAACTGATTTTGGTTTAAGATCTTTAAGTTTTATAGATGTTTATGTTGTTTTTGTATTCTTAGATGTAAGTAACATTTTTAGTGTCAATACGTGTGAAATCAAGTTGTTACACCATGCATGTGTAAAATGTAGAAGTTTCTCAAGGTATATACTATATGATGTTATTGAATTATTTTTTTTCTTTATTTGTATGTTGAACCTACTGTGTGTGTGAAGTGATTTTTTGCTAATTATGCGAGTTGAGACCAATGGTTAAGTAAGATATATCGTTATGTACTAGGCTTTGATTCAGTACATATTAATATGTCCTAGGTTTTCACTAGATCTAACATGTAGATTTGTATTGCAATTTTTTGTACTTCATTTATCATTCGATGGTTGTTGTGGTTATAAGATTTAATTGTTTGTCGAGAAAGTAACATGGATACATACATTGTCCTAACTTTGCAACCTCGGGAAAGGAAAAGCATTGTTGCTGCAGGTACCTTCGAAGCGATCTATTATTATGTGGTGTTTTTTTTTATTTGACGTAATTCTGGATTCTGTGTGAGAAAGTAAAACATCTAAATGAAGTTGCACTATGTACTTTGAGGAAGTAATATGGCGCGTATATAAATATGAATAGGAATTCAACACATTTTTCTTTCATGATTTATCTTATATAAAACACTCCATAGTAAATTTATAATTCACCAATCTGATGAAAAATGGTATTGAGGTTGGATTCACTTTTCCTATTTGGAGGCCATGGGTAACATTTACATTTGACGATGCAGGGAAATGATCTAACTCGGTACATATTAATATGTCCTGGGTTTTCACTCAGTACATATTTATATGTACTAGCTCTAACATGTAGACTTGTGCTAGATTTTGCAATTCTTTTTACTTCATTTATCATTCAATGGTTGTTGTGATTATACATATGCTGAGCAGGTAACAGGGATATGTGATTTTTGTTGCCCTGAATTTGCAAACTCGGGAAAAGAAAAACAGTGTTGCTGCTGGTACCTTCTCAGCATTCAATTATTTTGTGCTCTTTTTTTCATTTGACATAATTCTGGATTCTGTGTGAGAATGTAAAATATCTAAACGAAGATGAACTATGTACTTTGATGCAGTAATATTAAGGGAATATAGTATAAATATGGATAGGAAATTTATATGCCCCTTGCAGTGTTCCCCTGGAACCGGTGTTTGACTGAGAAATTGTGCCAGAAGTTGTTTACAATGTGGTGAAGGACCAGGAACATTGTTGGGAGATTACATATTAACATGTACTAATTCATTTGTGTCTGTCTATGTGAATTCTTAATGCATTTTTTTCGAATCTTGATGTTTATTTGCTAGATTAATAAGCAAACATTTGTTTACATGATGAGATGTATATCACTTTGGATTTTAATTTGCAATTTTTTGAGTCGGCTTGGATTTTAATTTGTTACTTTTTGTGTCTGTTTTAATAATTGGCAGCTATGTTGGATGAATTGCAAGAGCATGTTGAATTCATTGACATGGAAAATGGTAAGTTGATACCTTATTAATTTGGGATTTTTTTTTTATTATATAATGTAATTAGTTTGTATGTGTATCACAGATTTGCATACAATTGGTGGTTTAGTCCCCCTTTTTGAACACCTGAAGAATTCGAGTGCAGGCATCCGAGCAAAGGCTGCCAAGGTTGTAAGTATTATAGTTAAAAATAATCCAAAGAGTCAGCAACTTCCAATTTCCGCAAACAGTCTAGAACATCTCAATATGTACTAGGTTTTCACTTAATACATATCAATATGTACTAGGTTTTTACTCAGTACATATCAAAATGTACTAATTCATTTATGTCTATTTCTTAATGTGTTTTTATTCTAATCTTGATGTTGTTTGCAGGAGTGTGCTAGATTCTTTGGGTGTTCTGTATTTTTAGCGTTCTCTAGTCCTTAATGGTTAAGTCATTGACTCTTGATAGTTTTTATTATGTCTTTGACAGATGACAGTTTTGCGGAAGGGGATGTATGAAATATAACAAGCTATGGTGATGTTTGAGAAGAAGCTTAAATTCAAAAAACAAACAACAACAACAGTTATGGCCGCTGGAGATGCAGCTACAAGTCATTGAGGTTGTAGACATCAAGGATGAGAGAGAGATTGGAGGAAATATCTCATCAACTTGATGAGTTATTGAGCTAAGTTTTTTTGGCAGAATTTTCTTTGCCGCCAGGTTTTACATTACAACAAGATATGTAATGCCACTATTTAAGGCTTCATACTTTTTAACGCCACTTTACTTTTCAATGCCACTATACATTACAAAAAAAAATTGAGTTTGTGCATCAGGTTTTACAGTAGATGATGTACTGCCTGCATTCAAGGTTTCCAATATTTTTGTTAACCTTTTCCTAGCCCTGCCTTTGTAGTAGGATTTATGAGTCATGTACTTTGGAAGATTATTGTATATACTTTGTTTATCAAAATAAAAAGATTTTATTGGGAAATATGAGTTGAACTCACAGTATACAAATGATATGCTATGGAAAAACTACAGTATATAAATGATGTATCCGGAGAACCACAGTATATAAAACAATGTACTCAGGAGGGGAACTTGCATTAAGTAAACTTTGTACACTGAAACAAAAGGAGAAGTTGAAACAAGCGTAGTTATGCCTTGCTGTAATACAATAAGTGACGATCAACGCCTTCAATTCCGAACTTTACAGTCTTTTTAGCACCCGTTTTCTATGCAACACATTCATAATCTCAAGCTTCTGCTGACTTGATAAATTCTAGATATTTATACACCGCAACATGTGCACATCGCTGCAACTAATAAGTTTTTCCATAAAAGCTTAATGTTAAAACCAATTTTTGCAACAAATATTTATTGAAAGGGAAATAAAATCACCTAGTTTTTCACGATATAAGAAAATAAGTACTGGCAGTTGACACTGTCAAAAAACACCAAGTTTATCACAGTACAACCAGATATGTACTGCAGTTTTTACCAGTATAATCGAATATGTACTGGCGACAGTTGACATTGTCAAAAACTAGCCCGTTTTTCAAGCATTACACATCAATACTTCTTATCAGAAACATGCTGGTTTTACATGTTATTTTCCTCTTGCAAGGTAGCACATGTTGATATGACCTAATACAAGTGCAAGTTTTCTACAGTACTAGTCAGGATAAGGAGAAAAGAAATAAGGCTAGTTCTGCAGTACAAAAGAAATAAGGTTCACTGGTTTCACATGATACATATCAGTAACTAATGCTTTTACATAGTACATATCCGTATCTATTACAGTACATATTAATATGGTATATCAATTAATAACCTAGTACATGTCAATATGTACTATAGTATCATATTCAAGCATAAACTAGGGTTAAGGGTCTATGCGATATATAATTATATGTACTGCATCAACGAATCACTTTTGGATAAAGTACATATTGATATATAATGATGCTTGTGGGGAGCATAAAAGAGATTTTAGTACAACAAAGCATATTGATATGCATTGATGCTTACGGAGAACTAAAAAAGAGTTTTACATAGTACAATAGAACGTATTGATATGTACAGATGCATACACACAACAACAAGGAAAACAATACATATTCATATGTACAAGTAACACAATACAACATTACATATTTATATGTATTAATGCTTATAGAGAGCATAAAGAGGGTTTCACATAATACAACAACACATATTCATATGTACAAAGTAACACAGTACAACAATACATATTGATATGTATTGATGCTTAGAGAGAGCGTAAAGAGGGTTTACATAATACAAAAATATATATTCATATGTACTGCATGGTACACGCAACAATAATCCAATTATTCAACATTACATATTAATAAGTACTACAAATATGTAATATGTACTATTAGATCATGCATATAACACTAATCTAACTATCGAACATTACATCTTGATATGTATTGTTCCTTTTAGAAGCGAAATTAGAAGTGAATTTTAGATTTGTACATTCTTTTGGTAAAAATGCTTTCTTCCATTTTGTTGATGAAGGAGTAACAATGTTTTCTCTGTATTTGTTGTTGATGGTGGAGGAGTAACAATTTTTCTCTTCCTTTTTGTTGTTGGTGAAGGAGTAACAAGAAAACGAATAACAAAATCAGATCCAAAACCCATCAAAAATATAGGAAAATCTTGTTTGATTTCACCGAATCTAGGGTTTTCCCATTGATTTTCTTCTGCTTTGATGATGAATTATTTGGGTTTTGTGACCTAGATTTTCAGATAAAACTCAAAATCGTGCCCTAGATTTTAAGTTTTTACTAAAATAAAGAAGATGAAATTGAAATCAGGAAAAATAAAGAAACTGGAACTCAAAATCGTACTATAGATCTTCAGATTTGAGTGAATACAAAAGAAGATAAAACTGATTTCTGCCGCTGGACTGTAGAAGATGATTAAAGTTTTACACGGACTCTTCTCATGGGTAGCTTTGTCATTTTACGTTTTTTTGAAACTTTGTTGGACCAGCCAGCAAATGTTTTATCCCGCTGGACTACAGATTAACCCGGGTCGGGTTTTCTGGACTAAACAGGAAATTCCTCAATTAAATTCTTACACAAACGGGTTGAGTTAAACCCGATAAAATGGTTTGGATCGTTACACCAGGTTTGTTGAGAGTTTGGGTCCAGTATGAGCAATTGAGCAAATTAGATCAAAATTATGAAAGTGTGTGGGAGCCTCCGTTGGTCGGTCAAGGGAGCATGCTCGTGTCACCACAATGACCGTATCTCAATCCTGAGAGTTTCAGTATTTTCTGGTGTGCGTTTGAGCAACATGTTTGTTTCCAGAAGAGTTTGAACTTGACTAAAATTCTTAATTTTTGTTGAACTGAACATGTATGCTCAATTGAACAATATTTTGTAAACATTAAAATAAGAGTATTTTAATATTTAAAATTGCCGTGAGAGGCTAGCCGGTCGTGTGACCATGTTGGCTTTTGGATTTTTCATGATTTGAGTAATATTTGAGAAAATATCAAGGAATCATGAATTTTGCTCAAATTGAGGAGTTTCATGAGATGAGGAAAATAATAAATATAAAGTACTAGGGATTGTAAGGTGTGGGACCGGCCACGGCTAGGGCATGGGCGGCGGGCTAGGTTTCCCGGTCCCGCATCACTTTTCCCTATTTATATTATTATTTTTCATGAAACCGTGAAATTATGGAGAAACCATGAATTTTGTTGAAACAGAGGAGTTTCATGAGATTAGGGAAATAATAATTATGAAAGGCTAGGGATTGCAAGGTGTGGGACCGGCCACGGCTCGGGCATGGCCGGCCGGCTAGCATCACTTTTCCCTATTTTATATTATTATTTCTCATGAAACCATGAAAATATGGAGAAACCGTGAGTTTTGCTCAAACAAGGAAAGTCGTTAGAATGAAGGAGTTTTCATGTTTTCATGAAAATAACAAAATAAAGAAAATAATGGGAGAGGCATGGGACCGGCAACGGCTAGGGCACGGCCAGTTAGCCGGTGGGTCCGGCCCATAGGCGCCTCTTATTATTTTATTATTATTGTTTTCTCCTGTTTTGTGTAGCATTCTCATTTATCCATATTTTGGAATGCTCGTTTGTGCATTCGGGTGATCGGTCGTGCATCATTGTCGAGTACACTTGCACCATTTTATGGGGCTTACTCAGTGATGGTCCAGATGCCCGGTTGTTGAGTATTTATTACTAATTTATGAAATTCAGTGGAGAATAGTTCATGAAACTGAGTAATAAAGATGAGTAGTAATTTATTATCAATTCATAGGATCAGCCGTGGATTCGACCATAAATTTGGAATAATAAAATTAGCATTACCATTCTACTGGATCGTGGATTCGACCATACAAATCGGAGTGATAAAATTACCTATTACCATTCCATGAGATCAGCTGTGGATTCGATCATAAAATCGGAGTAATAAGATAAGAAAATTATTTGTTGCCATTCCATGAGATCAAGACGTGGATTCGACCATGGAATCGGAGCAACGAGATAAAATAGATCATCTTCTGGGAATTCAGTGGTGAATGTCATGGAAGAATTAATCTATTGCAGAAAGGATATTAGCCAGTTAAAGCGTCACATCCATCCTGAAGGGTGCATAGTCAGGGAGTCACAGGTGCTGCTTACGACCTGAAGGCGTTAATGCTCTCAATCTGAGGAGAACCGCATGAGTCTATACATGGTCCCTCCACATAGTCAGGAAACAGTGAATGTCACCGACGTCTTGAAGGCGTTAAGCTCTCAATATGAGGAGAACCTCCCAATCGTTCTTCTATGTTGAGGGGAGTCTCTCTCATGTAGTCAGGGAACAGTGAGTGTAACCGACGTCCTGAAGGCGTTAAGTTCTCAATCTGAGGAGAATCGCCCAATTATGTTATTCTACATAGAGGTCATGATGAAATGCGAGGTGTCGAACGCTCAGCTAGTGGAGGCCTTTCGAAAAACATGTTCATCATGGCTCGTAAAATATGAATCACCACATGCCTGAAAGTCGTGTCAGGGACATGCAGTATCATGATTTTACGATTTTGACCTTTGTTGAAAATCCACCATCAACACAAACCAAAGCTATAAATAAAGATGTTTCGTTCATAGTTAAGGACATCTAGATAGTGTGGTTTGTGATACAAAGATACCTCGAGAGGGGGTTTGTGAGAAAAATCACCTAGAGAGAAGTTTGTGAGGCAAATAATTATTGTAAAAGCAAACTTAGCAAATAATTTAAGGTTATTTACCTAGAGAGATTGTGAACGTAACTGAAAACGCGGGGGTCCAACAATCACACCCAATATTTTGTATGGCAATCTGAATAGACAAACTCCAATATACTTTCAAGAGAATCAACTAGACAATCAGACTCAATCTAGAGAAAAGTATATCAAAGAGTTTTATATCTCTATCTCTCAATTCAATCTGCAATCATCAAATAGGAATTTGCGAGCCCGATTGAATAAAAAAGAAGTAACTTGAACGGCACCAAAGACCGATATTCGAGGATCAATCAGTTTCAATCAACAACCAAAGGTTAGATTAACCAATTGATCGATTTAACGCACAACCTGTTATATTTCTATTATATAACAAAATATAATGCGGAAAAGAAATAACACAGACACCATAATTTAGTTAACGAGGAAAACCGCAAATGCAGAAAAACCCCAGTACCTAATCCATCTTTGAACACCACACTGTATTAAGCCGCTACACACACTAGCCTACTACCAATGAACTTCAGACTGGAATGTAGTTAATTCCTAATCAATCTCACACTGATCAAGGTACATTTGCGCTCCTTCTCTGAACTCCAGTAGGATTCTAAGCACTTGATTCCCTAGTTGATCTCACCCACAACCAAGATTTGCTACGACCCCAAGTCGAAGACTTGATAAACAAATCTGTCTCACACAGAAAAGTCTATTGGAATAGATAAATCTGTCTCCCACATAAATACCTATGATTTTTGTTCCATCTTTTGATAAATAAAGGTGCCCAAGAACCAATTGGTAAACCGGACTTATATTCCCGAAGAACATCCTAGTATTATCAATCACCTCACAATAATCTTAATCGTATGATAGCGAAACAATATATTGTGGAATCACAAACGATGAGGCGAAGATGTTTGTGACTACTTTTAATTTTACCTATCGGAGATAAATCTCAAGCAAATCTTAGCAAAGATAATACTCAATCACGATAGAAGAAGTAAGATCATAACATGCAACTACAGATAAAATAGTTGGGTCTGGCTTCACAATACCAATGAAGTCTTTAAGTCGTTAACCTACAGGGTTTCGTGAAAAACCTAAGGTTAAAGGAGGATTAACTCTAGTCGCAAGTAGTGTCATACAGGATATGTAGGGATTAGGTTTCCCAGTTGCTAGAGTTCTCCTTTATATAGTTTTCAAATCAGGGTTTGCAATATAAGTTACCTTGGTAACAAAGCATTCAATATTCACCGTTAGATGAAAACCTGATTAGACCCAAGCTAATATCTTTCAACTGTTAGATCGAACTTAGCTTGTTATACACAAATGAAATGTACCCTCATTTAGGTTTGAGTAACCGTACCTAAACGTATACACCATGTTGGTTCAACATTAATTAACTGAGGTTAGCTATATGAACACTCTCATATCAACCTTATTCATCTTAACCACAACTAGTTCAAATGACTCAAATGAAACTAGTTATAGAGTTGTTCAATTGTTATATTCTCATATAAGTATACACGTATACAATTGAAGCAAAATCAGTTTGATTCATTCGAATCAATTCATGAACATTATAGCCACGGTTTGCAAATAGTGCATTCCTTAATATATAAATGTATTAGTTCATGAACAAACTAATTTTAGAACTTTAACCACTCAAGTATGCATACGGGTACGCATACCTAAGTAGCCAGTCTGAGTTTGGGTTCGCCAGCTTGCGAACGGGTACACATACCTTAGTGTTGATGGTGGATTTTTGACAAAGGCTAAAATTGTAAAATCATAACCTTGCATATTCCTGATCCGGTAATCAGACGAATATTGAGACTCATATCTCTCATTTAAGCATGAAAACTCATGCCACGATGGTCTCTGACTGAGTGTATTGCCTCTCAGAGCATGTATGAATATGCAGTCTCTCAACTGAGACCACGACATATTTCGTTAATACTGAACAATTTCAGTAATCACTTTATATAGAATCGAACGATTGGACGGCTCCTAAACAGCTTGCCTGCTAGTATAGAGCGATAATGTCTTCAGGATGTAACAATGTTTTCCCTGACTATACAAAAGACATGTATAGAATCTTAACGATTGGGCGGATCTTATACAACTTGCTTGCTAGTATAGAGCGATAACGTCTTCAGGATGTAACAATGTTTTCCCTGACTATACAAAATAAATATGACGCTTCAATTATCTCATATCACACAATTCTCGAATAATTATAATGCTCCTAGACAACGTGCTAGTATAGAGCCATCAATTAATTATTTCTAGTCGTTAGATTCATCAATTGAATTCCTAGAAAACATTCTACGTTCTTTATAATATTTTGATTACTTCAATTCATGGCTTTTCTCGGCAGAATTCCATGGGTTAGTAATAAATATTCAACATACGGGCATCTGAGATACCACCGAGTAAAACCCGAGGAAATGGTGCAAGCATGCTTAGCAATAATGCACAAACGAGCATTCAAAAATACGAAAGAACGAGGAAACCTATGCAAAATAGGGAAGAAAAATAATAATAATAAAATATTAAAAAAGGCGTCTAAGGGGATCGGGCCCACTGGCCGTCCGGTCATGCCGTCGTGACCGGTCCCATGCCTCTTCCTTTATATTATCTTATTTTATTATTTTTCCTTGATCTCATGAAAATTCCTTCATTTGAGCAAATTTCTTCATTTTAGCAAAACTCCTCAGTTTCATGATATTTCCTTCACATCATGAAAATAATATAAATTAGGAAAGTATCACGGGACCAGGCCTACTAGCCGGCCGACCATGCCCTAGCCGTGGCCGGCCCCACACCTTGTAATTCCTTATTCTATTATTATTATTTTCTTCATATCATGAAAACTCTTTCGTTTCAACAAACTCCTCGGTTTCATGATATTTCCTCCACATCATGAAAATAATATAAAATTAGGAAATGTGTCGCGGGATCGGGCCTACTAGCCGGCCGACCATTCCCTAGTCATGGCCGGTCCCACACCTTGTAATTTCTTATTTTATTATTATTATTTCCTTCATATCATGAAAACTGCTTCGTTTCAACAAACTCATCAGTTTCATGATATTTCTTCCACATCATGAAAATAATATAAAATTAGGAAAGGTGTCGTGGGTAGGCCTGTCAATGGATACCGATTTTCCGTTAACCGATACCGATAATCCGTTAGCCGTTACTGCTACCATCCGACATAGCGGTAAACGGATATCCGATACCGATAAGCTAACGGATAATCCCTTCTTAACGTAACGGTAGTGGAACCGTGTATTTCCGTTAGGTTTAGTTCCGTTATCCGCTAACGTGCGTACTGCATAACTGGTTATGCACATTTTCTTTGTACTGCATAACTAGTTATGCACATTTTACTTTGTACTGCATAACTAGTTATGCACATTTTCTTTGCATCTGCAGTGATTTATGATAAGCATAACCTTTGATGCATCTGCATAACTAGTTGTGCACATTGTTCTGTACTGCATAATGTCTTATGCATCTGCATAACTGGTTATGCACTTTTTTTTGTGCCACATAACAAGTTATGCATCTGCATAACTGGTTATGCACATTTTGTTTGTACTGCATAACTAGTTATGCACATTTTTTTTGGGTCTGCACCTAAGTTCTCCTTTTTATACGTTATGTATTGTTTGGTTTATCTCATCTCATTCAGTCATTCTTCTGTTCTTCACTTCGACACAACAGAGAAGTTCTCAGAGAGAAAAAGAGAGAAACTACGGATGCTGAATCGAGCATCGTCTTCTCTTCCTTAGAAATCATCATCTTCTCTGTGTGATTACTGATTAGAAACTAGGGTTCTCTTCTTCAAATGGAGATGGAGATGTCTTTTTTTTGCAAAAAAAACATGAATATTATGAACTTGTTTTCTTGTGTGGCAATGGCATGAACATCTGTATGTCTTTTTTTGGTGTGGCATGGATTTAGAACCTGTTTTGTTGGATTTTAAAGCTGTTATGTGTACTTGTTCTGTGTTTTTAGCCTGTTTTGTGGCTGTCCTGTGACTTACCGGATGGCAGCGGAAAAATATCCGTTATCCGGTAAGTCCAACGTAACGGTAACGTTTTTGAATTTCTTATTTCCGCCGGAAATGAACGGTAACAGATATCTGCTAAATTTTAACGGAAACGGCAGCGGCAGAGCCTATTTCCGTTACGTTAGCATCCATTGACTGGCCTAGTCGTGGGAACGGGCTTACTAGCCGGATGACCATGCCCTAGCCGTGGCCGGCCCACACCTTGTAATCCTTTATTTTATTAATATTATTTCCTTCATCTTATGAAGTTCCTCAGTTTGAGCAAAAACCTGATTTTTTCATATTTTCTCAAATGTTGCTCAAACGCACACCAGAAAATACCAAGATTCTCAGAATTGAGATACGAACACTACGGTGACACAGGCATGTTATCTTGACTGACCAGGGTCAGCCTTTTAGCTTGCAGGAAGTCGGACCCACATATTTTCATAATTCGACCTAATTTGCTCATATTAGGTTCAAACTCTTCCAAACAACTTGGACTTTCATCAAACGATCATCAGTCGATCCCATGACCACCAGGGCCGGTTCCATGACCCCTTGGTTGGTCCCTCACTTCTCCATAATTAGGTTTTATTACGTAACGCTTACACGAGCACTATTTTAATAAATGATTAAACCATCATTTAATCATCCTTTCACCAACCAGCATTTAATACCAATTCACATAGTACGACACATTAATTCAGCAAATCCAATGTTAAGTTAATTTCTCCTCCTGAGAAACAAGCTCAAGTGAATTAAAAAATATAGGTGATAACGTATCAGTGAACAAAAATATATTTCTTAGTGATATGCTGTATGAGAAAGAAAATAAAAAGAATCATCTGCTCTCTCAGGAAGTGCGCTGAAACAGAGTTGAATGAATAAGAAAATAAAAAGAATCATCTGCTCTCTCAGGAAGTGCGCTGAAACAGAGTTGAATGAATATGAACGCATCTTGTAATCCCTTTGCATATACTGAAAAAAGGTAGCACCAACTTAGCATTAGCCAAACCTTTTAACCAATGACAGCACTCAAGGGTAAAACTCCGACATTAATATTACGAATCACGATTTAGGAAATCAATGCCTCTATTTGTCACCATTAGATAAGTTCCATGGAACCAACAATTGCATCAAGTAGGTCATACAAATAATACGTTGAAATCCAGAATTCATTTATAGTTTACGGGTAGTATACATCTGGAGTATATTTCATTCTCAAGAGCATCTAAACATTTGCTCAGAGAATGACCAAGTAAAAGCAACAACTTTCTCATATCCGTATAGGATTATCTAAATCTCAACCTTCATACATATCGAAGCATTCACTCTTCACATAAGAACAAAAAACTTGATCTCAGCCTAGTAGCTATAATTTTAATTAGGAAAGACAAACAGACTCTAGTAAGGAAAAGGATAGGCCAGAACCAATAAGAAATCCATGGTCTATGCATCAGATTATTAAACATCTTGGCTGGTCATGCCAAGGTGGGAACAGAAACGCCTACAGAGATGTATGAGTTTAACATTACAGAGATCTCAGTATTGTAGTGTAGAGAGAAAACTAAGATACCAGCCAACTCACCAAAAATTCTCCATGTCCATTTCCATTGATTGATCCAACTTTATCTTCATCTGCTTCACGATATACTCTTCCGCACATCAATTTCCTTCTTTGTTGCTGCATTGGTAACAGAGCAATTTTTCAAATTGTAAACTCACAGGTTTAGCGATATATAGCTCAACCAAAAGAAAGATAAATCATGTTGCATTTAAGCTAAGGATGCATGATGTTTACCGTGTGAGGTTTATTATCTCGACAACAGGTTGTAAACAAGCAGGCATTTAACATCTTGATTTCTAAAGCAAATGGAAAGACAGTTCCCAATACTTCAACTTTAGAATGTAAAGTACATTAATCTAGTGGCATTTTCATCCCCTGCATCGATTTCATATAGCCAGGATAGTGATTCCTGTCTGCAAAATCAGTCCAAGTAATCATTTCACTCAGATAATCTACTAGTAAAATTATTATAGTGAAAGCATCACCATTAAAATATCTCTATTAGATATAAAAAATCCCTTTCTATATAATAGAGATTCTGTAGAGAATAACCATAAGTTGATGATTAAAGTAGCAATGGCTGCACCACTAAGATCAGGTCCATCCACCATCACTGAAGCTACCACCAACAACATGAACAGCTGCAGAACCACCAGTTTCACCATCAAACAACCACTAACTGCTAAAACTTGCAGCCAATCTCTACCAGCAACAACATCTCCATCACTGCGATGAACCTCTAAGAATGAAAAATTTCCACCAAATTCTGCCAAATAGTTTAAATCTCCACCTGTTAACCACAAACAAACGCTAGGTTAGTCCTTGGAAGAAACCAATTTCAAAATGCAGCTAATCATGCCAGAAAACTAATGGAACTAATAATGTGAAACAAATGCATACCCTTTTGCATTCGGTTTAAATGGGATCGGTAAGACAAGTTTAGGTTGGCCAGGTGACAAAATTGTGAGATTTCAAATCTCCACTTGAGGTTCCAAAGTTTATACATAACAAAATCATGCAATAAATCAAAATTCAATGATTAATTAACTAAATTCAAGCTTTTAGCCAAAAAAAAATTCAAAAGAAATCAACAAAATGACAAAATCAGGGTTCTTAAAATTCAAAATGAATCAGGATTTTCATGTACCTCCAACAACATGATAACCAACAGATCCAGAAGTTGTTCCTTCCATCTCCTCAAACTCTCATCATCCTGTATTAGTTTCAAATTTTCAACAAGACCAAAACAAATTACAACGAGAATAACCAAAAAAATCAAAATAAAATCATCAATTACATTAACTTTTTCAAGATATTCTTTGAAAGAAAACTGAGGACCAACTTCTAATTCTCTATTAGTCTCAAGGTGGAAAGCTTACAGCAACAGCAACAAGCTTAAGAATCCAAAAGTAGATCGAAAATCACTGAATCTAAACAATACAAGACCAAAGAAGAACAAAAATCACCAAATACATGAGTAAAAAACATCAAAATAAAAACTAAATCAATTGATTAAACATAATAACCCCTAAATCGAATACACTTAGCAATAAGACCAAAATATCAACATCACTGTATTACAGGAAACATAGACCGGCGGATCTATAGCGAAGTGAAAATAAAAATAAAAATAATAAGAAGATTTACCTACTAGACCCACGGAATCAAAAATAACGAATAGGATATTACTTGATATACTCGTCTCTTTCGAATGGTTAAAATTCATCTCTGGATATATGTTTGCTAGGGTTAATGGAAAAGAAAAATCACATTTTAGAGTTTAATTAGAAATCTGGGTTATTGAAAGATTGGGTTAATTCCATTTCTGAAATATTGGTTTTGATTTATGAGATGAGGATTTAAGAAAGATAGCTTTTAATTTCTGTACGAGGATCGATATGTTTCAGATCTCAGTCAAGGAAAGAAGAAGAAAAGCTGAGGAGAAAACGAAGCCTCGTTTTGGGAGAGAGAAAAAATAGAAGAGAAAAAGAAAAGAAATAACTAAATAGGTCAATATTAAAAATTATAGACATTTCAGTCCTCCGTCATTTAAATAAAGTACAAGCGTGTCCTACTCTCCTATTTTCTACTGATTTACTGCAACGTATAGATTTATGCGCAATGGATAAATGTGTGCAACGAAAATATAAGTTGCAAACCAGAAAAACCAAATGTTGCAAAAACCTGGAAATGGTGTAGTGAAGCCTCCGCACATGATTTCCACTTTCCCAACTCCAACATCCGTCACACTTACTGGGATCAACGTGTCTACTATTTTTAATATAAATAAGTCTCTGAACCCATGATTGAAGAGAAGGACAACAACGAGAACAAGAACGCTCATCTGAACAAAGAGTTCTCACCACACATAAATTCTCATCGTCTGAGCAATCAGTCTCAAAATTCAATCAATCAGAACTTGTTCACGCAGAATATACAACACATCCATAATCCTTGGCCATCATTGATCTCACACACTTCTCAGCTTCCCTCCTACAGATCGACCAATCTCTCTTGTGACCGAATTGACTCTGGAATGGCCATTGTCTTGGTTTAGGCCAGATTCTTACAAATTGATCTCTCGAATTCAAGCACTCCCTTTGCACTGCATCTGTTTGCAGAAGGTTAAAGCAATTTGCTCGGTTCGAGGAGTTTCCTCCGCACGGTCGTCTCTTCACTTCCTAAAAAACCAGTAAATCGTTTTCTCCCATCAACAGATTGGCGACCACGGTAGGAGATTAATCTCTCGGTTGCAATCCAAATTTTCTCAAGATGGTCGATTATGGGGAGTTCTCATAAACATTCAATCTCAATTTATTATCTCCAAATACGGCGAATTTCTCCCAATTACTACTAAACTCGGCTGGCCTGGTCAAGTTCCATTAGAAGCTATGAATGCTCAAAGCTCAACCACTATTGCTGAACTGATGAAAATTCTAAATGATGTAGTAACAAATCAAGCAGAAATTGTCAAAGATACAGAATGAAGTGTTCGCCCTTTTGAAAGTTCTTACAGATCAGTTATCGAGGGAACCAAAATATGATCGCTCTAAAAAGAATGTTGTTGATAATCCTTCCTATGTTATCACGGGTGTTGATTTCCCTTCTAAGATCCATACCTCCACCAATGACGACGAAGACAAAGTATACAATCATGCTAAGCGTATAAAGCTCCATCAATCTAGGTTGGACGTTCGTGAAAGCTCAGAAAAATTCTCACAAACTCATAAAAAAGACCCGTCCGTTTTAGCATGCTTCAATCAAGACTCTTACGATGAAAGGATAATGCCATTTTATAAATCCCTTTTGAAGGATTTACATTCATATCGTAGCCGAAGCAACTGACCGACCGACTGCTGCTCTACTCAGCCAATCTGAGCCATTCCAGAATAAAGAAGTTTACAAGGGTATAAGGAAAAATGGGTATTCTTCTAATCCAAAACTCAACCTCCATCCTTCCATGAACGTTGTTGCTGAAGGAAGTAAAATGAGAACCAGGGCACAACAGCACATACATGCTTCTCCAGTATCCCAGGCTCCTTCACAAAAGAAGGATAATCAAACCAGAAATGCACAAATGTCGACTCAACATCAACAAAATGACCATACAGACCCATACTTCCCTCTTCCCTTCGAAAAAGTAATCGAGTTGCTAGAAGTCTGGATCCAAAATGATGCAATCAAATTACCATTCGTCAGGAAAAAGCCAACTGAAGAAGAAATGGAGAATCCTCGTTATTGTCGCTTTCATAGGTTCGTCAATCATCCAACAAGAGACTGCAAGGTTTTGAAACACATCTTCAAGGAAAAGGTCGAATCAAGAGAACTTAACCTGGGGACTTAAGGGGTGCACATAGATCCTCTCTCAGTCAGGACTTTCTCCCTCTGAACAACCTGTCAAAAAAGCAGTTCAATCCTTGGTCGAACATATATGTGAATTTCTCTATCTGTCGAAGGCATAAAGCAAAGACATGTTCACAACACTGAATTACATCGTGTCAGGGAGGCTACTGTCCATTTCCGGAAATACTCTATGGGCCTTCAGCCACAGACAAGGAGATGAACGATTGTGGACTGTTTACCATAGTCGATCTCAAAGGAAACGAATTTGGAAGAACGTTGATCCGCCATCAACATAATTCCACTGAAGACTCTTAGATCCTCATGCATCACTCGAAAATAAGCTACTAATGTTCCCATCTCAATCAAGGATCATGAAGGAACGCTCAGAGATGTTTATGACTATATTACTCTCAAGATGAAAATAGGCTCAGCCTAGACAGAATCAAAGTTTTTCATAGTCAAGAAAGATCCAGGATATGACATGTTCCTCGGATGAACATGGATCCATGCTGAAAAGATGGCTATTGAAAAAACGCCTTTGGTTTCACATCTCTTCAACGAAGAAGGTTAGATCCAGAGGATATGGTGAGCGCTCCATCGTCAAGGAACTGGGAGGAATTTCTGATGAGGTTGAAACAAGAACCTGAAGAAGGTGCATTGACATTTCTCAAAATATTCTGCGCTCAGGCAAGTCCCGTTCTTCCTATGTCCATATCAAATATTCTCCTACATGCTCTCCTAGCATGGGGACTCAATTATCCTAACAACTTAGCCGTTGTAAGACGTCATGAATAGATATCTTCACCATAACAATATTTTACCAAGTGGTCACACCTCTTCGAATCGAGCATCTCACTGGAATGTTACGATATGCAATCATGACAATGAATGTCTTGGATGTACTCCTGCTTCGCATTCAGGAATGTCCACCGCCGAATTATGGAAAAGTGTTGAAGCCTGTATGAGCATGAAATCTCACACGTTAGAGGACTAATGAAGGAAAAGCCGAATATAAGATATTCAGGGCCAAGAAGATCATGCCTAAGACGTTCTCTTAAGGGATCTGATGCTTTGACCCTCAATCATCTGAAGTTGGAAGCAGGATCAATCCCTCCAAAACATATGCAATACTTGCATTCAGTAATTGAATCTCTTTCAGCAATCAACATCAGTTTATTTAAATGAAATATTTATCAAACCAAAAGAAAATCCCTACAGCTGTCAGTCTCCTACTTTTCCAAGGACAAGTGAAAATCAAAAACCGCTCATCTCTCGGTGCCTTATTCTTAGAAGCCTTCAAATTGTACTCCCAATCAAAGAGTACACCTGGCACCACTAGCTTCAGCACGAGTATTATTAACCGCACACTTCAACCCCAAGACGATCAGCATAGCTGAACTACAGTCGATAAGTCTTCACTATCCCCAAGAAAGAAAACATGGCTTTGGTGACGATACTTTTTGCAACGAAGAATATTTCATTGTTAGGCTTAGTTATTGTGTCCAAAATATTTTTTGTCACCGTTGTTAGGCTTTCCGTGACGGAACTCGGGTTTCGTCACTCATAAGTTTTTAGTGACCTCATTTAGAGACGAAATAATGTCTAGTCACTAATAAGTTTTTTGTGATTATAAATGTTTGTCACCATTTAATTTTATTATGATGATGCTAAAATATTGACACAAAATATTTTTGGTGATAATCTATAAGTTTCGTTACAAAAGAAAAGATTATACTGACAAAATTAATTCATCACTAACTAATTTTATAGTGACGAAGCAAAATGTTTGACACTATATTTAGTTTTAGTGACAATCAACTTGGTTAGTTGCAAATATTTATATAGTAACAACTTCTAATCGTCACAAGAAAGAACATTTGCAACGAACTAAATTTTGTCGCTTTAGTCATTTTCAGTGACACTATAACTTCACCGCAGTTCGTGATTTCAGTGATTACTGAAATGTCGTCACAATGGTGATAAGAAAGAATACACAACGCGCTAGTTAGAATGAATTTTTGGTAATAATATTTTTTATCACGTAAAATATAATATTTAACAAACTCCCGAACTTGTTGGACTGTCCTGTTGAACTCTGTGAACCCGACTGTACGACTAACTAACCGTATAAAGTGAGTATATTCATTCATGATAACTATTCACAAATTTAGATTAGATTATGCAAAATTGATTACAATTGGATCGGATTTGTTGATGACGAATACATAGATAAACCAATTATGGTGATTATATTCAGCCATCGTGACTATGATTTAGCGGCTTTGATAAAATTATATAAAGTTGAATACCATCAAATCGTACTTTTTGACAATTTGTCAAGATGAGTATGATCTAGTAATGTTGGCTGAAAATTGAGTACAATTGGATTGAACTAGATGAAAATCAATAGAAAAAAAAAGATTATATTTGATTATTATTTGGTGATATCGACGAAATTGTATAGAATTGAATACAAATGGATTGAATTTGTTGATAATCAACCATTGAGAGTATGATTCAGTAATGTTGACTGAATATTAAGTTCGATTGGAATGAATTAGATAAAATACATGGATAAATCAGTCTTAGTAATTAAGCATACATATAACCAGTCATATTGAGCCTAATCTAGTTGTTTTGATAGACTGGAGCAAAATAAAGTTAAATTAATTGAGATTATCGATAATTAGTCAAGAAAAGTGTGACCTACTAATGTTATTGAGTGTGGTTGAAACAAATTAGATGACTTTAGCCGTCTAATCAGTCATATTGAGCATTATCTAATTATTTTGACAGAATGAAATAAAACTATGTTAAATTTGATTGAGTTTATGGATAAAAGGTCAAGGTAAGTATGATATACAAATAGTGACAGAAATTTGAATACAATTGAAATCAATAGATTACTATCATTTGAAGGATAATTACTCTAAAGATTGTCATATACACTGAAACAACTTTAAAGAGTTTTTATCTCTTTAGGTTCAAACGAGTTAATTTTTTCATCAAAGAACATGTTTATATATAATAATTTTACTAGTGCTTCTTGATTCCTAAGAGAAGGCTGTAAACCCCACCCTAAGTTAAAAAACGAACCAGGTACCGAAAGGCTCTACATATACAGAACTAGTACTTAGAGAGTAAGAGATGAACTATGAAGGTATATAAGGTTCTCCTCATACATGGATGCCAGGGTTTTGGTTAAATCTTATGCAAATCGTTTCCATAGAAAGCGAATTGATTGTTCTAGTTCGTGTATATATATATATATAGTTTTCGATTTTATTTTATCGTTAAATTTTTTCCAATTTTTATTTGTTATTGAGAATTTTTTCTCGAAACGAAGATCAATAACAATTATAAGATTCATTCTCATTAGTTGGATTCTTTCTCGTCATTTAAATTTATTTTCATTATTCAGAATAATTCTCATTCTTATAATTCTTTTGATTACTTTCAGGCCTTGATAATTATAGATTATTCTCAGTGTTAAAATTCATTCTCCTTATATAACAAATCGGATTTGTTGGGATATAGGCCGATAACGATTCTTCATTTTCATTGGATCTAATTGAATACGCTTTCAAATTCATCGGCGGCCGATATATATCAAATCTCAATGGATTGGCTTAGTTTGCTCTCATCAGAACCTCATGGTTCTCACATGTACACTTACTTCTCTTAATCCGTTTGAGAACTCGAAGATAAATATCCACCGTTCAATGAATTTTATAATCCGTATGACTACCGCCTAGACTGAGATCATCCGTCAAAAACCCCTTTGTTTTCTCCCATTTCTCTCTCACTGCATTTTTCCTCTCTCGTATCTCTTTCTCAAATCCCTAGTCCCTCCGATACTCGACTTGAAGAAAAAAAACAAAAAAACAAACAACTCACCGGCACAACCATCTTCTATCACTCCCTCGATACCACCACTGTAGTCTTTTCTCTATCTCACTCTGTAACGTCGTCCGATTCTTCTCCAGCCAGCAAAGTCCGTCTTCACCAATCGACCAACTCCAAGCCCAATCGCGAATGAAACTAACTCATCCCCTGGTGATTCCAGAGAATGGGGAAAGATATTCATAAAGATATCATTATTCGCAACACCACCTTACCAACACCCTCGATTCGATGCAATTCAATCCCAACTCCTTCAGTTGATCAACGATTCGATGTAAGTGGAAGAAGAGGGAAGAGTTCAGTAGATCAACGCCAATAGAAAATCCTACATCTACAGATTATACACCACCTTCATTAGACACCTAACGTTTCAAGTTTCTTAATCAATGGTAAGTTTTCTACAAATTTTGTCTGATCTTTATTTTCTTAGAAATTAGGGTTTTGATTTCTATTTATTTTCTACTAATTAGGGTTTTGATTTCTAAATTTTGTAGGGTTTTGATTTCTTATTAGGATGTCGATTTCTTCCTTTGGGTTTTGATTTATAATTAAGATGCCGATTTCTCAGAGGGGTTTTGATTTCTCCCCCAGGGTTAGGTTTTCGGGGTACATGACTTCATCATGCAATTCGATGGTTGGTACTGTGCATTTGTTCATCTTTTCAATTTGTTTGTTTTATCACTCTAGTTCATTTTGGTTTGATTTGTATTTGTTTGATTTTATATAGATATATTAAGCTGCACTTACGATTAACAGAAAGTACATATCTAGGTTGCTTGAAAAAAATCTAATGATAAGACATAAGAAAACCATTTGACTTAAGAAATACTGGTGATATTATTTTTACAGTTGAGAATAATTTGTTCTTATAGAAACCTGCAATTTCTCTAACTCTATCCAGTAGTTGTTGCTATACGAACAATAAGGCCAACAACACCATCTTATGCTTGTTCCAACTTAGTGGAAGTTATTGCTAGCAGCAACCACTTCAGCCTACAGCATACCGTTTTGGATTATCTTGGTCATTTTGGGTTGGTAAATAATTGAACAATCCTAGTTAATTTTTTATAAGCCCCGATGTGTTTTCTCGAGTTAGTTGCTGCAATGAATTTCCTATCGAGGAAGATGACCAGACAACTTCATCAACACTTATAAGTGACGATGAAGTTTTATGGCAAACTTAAGAACATCAACTTCATGAAACTATTGCATGAAGAAATGATATAGCAAACCCTATGCAATTTAATGTTCGTGACCAGCAAAAGTTGGAAAGATTGGGAGACCATCATTAAAGTGAAAATTTGATCTGTGTCATAACCTTAAACCAAGAACTCAAGAACTTTGATTTATATGGAGACTGTCATTAGAAGTTTTATTAGATAGAAGTTTTTGATTTTGAATCCATAGAAACTACCTCTAATAAAGTCCCCGAAATTCCTAGACTCTCTCAAACTCCCTAGACTAAAAACTCCTAAACTCTCCTAAACTGCATATACTCTCTCAACCTCCCTCCAAATCCCCAGGGATTTAAATATACTAAAAGCACCCAAACTCTCTCACGACTAACCCCATGCTACTGATTCTCTGTGTGTGTGTGTTTTTGTTAATTCAGGCACCAAAAAAGGTGAAATCTGGTGGTGCGAAACAAAAGAAGAAGGTCTATCGCTGGTACCTATCACTATCATCTTCTGCTAAATGATTGGTTTCTCCTGCTAGTTATATTTCTATTGTGTCTGTTTACGTTGTTTGTAGTATGTCAATTCTCTAGTAACTAGATAAGAAAAAGTTATATCCAATAGAACTACGATTCATAAGTTAGCCAATTCCTTTGTCATGGCAATATAAGTTTTTTTTTTAACCCACAGAGACCTCACTCTTGGGCCGTAGAGGAGCCATTTTACCTGCTCACAGCATTTACAGAACTGCATAAACATATACCCATAGGCTGTATATCCAAGACTCATAATAATTTTCGCAGGATGGTTTGCGCCTCAGCAACCAGCGAAGTGCTTTTACTACTGTACTCGGTTTATAGTTACAGATATTTATCACCTGCATACAGAAATGATCATTTCGTCTTTATAGATACAACCTCCACATCAAAGAACGTGGGATTGACATGGGGGCTTGCACTAGATGTATGGATGAATGCTATCAAAGGAAAACTGGTTGTTATGTTCTCAGAATTAAATGGAGAGCCGCTATTCGAGAATGGTCCCAAAGTCGTAAACGAGTGTGTGGTAATAGTTCGTTCTATAGAAGCACTCAGGTACAAGTCTTGGAGTGAAAAACAAGTCCTCGATAGGGATTCCTTGATTTACAGGGTCAAGTTATGCATATATGTTATCTGTTTTTTTGCCCGTAGATTAGTGTATTAAACCTTAAATTTGAACATTGATCTGGTTTACATTTTCAGAATGAGTTCATATGGACACTTCTCTACAGATGTTAAAGAAGCTTTTAGATGAATCAATTGGTAACTATACAATACTAATATAGTTCTCCTGGCCACGATTAAGCGCAAACTCAGTATTCTATATTACCTAATTGAAACACGAATTTGATTGTTATTTTCATTAATGACCACACCCTCATGAATTCTAAGTTCATCGTCTGTCTGCGTTCCAGTAACTCTCATGCTTGTCTAAAGACCAACCATTAGTGCTGCACCTTCACGTGATGTTGTGATCACTAGTTTCACTCTTGCTTACCATACATGAAAAACTTTTATTTAGTCCATGCGACCACTGTTTCTAACTATGAAGGAATTCATGAAATGCTACAAGCGCAGGCTGATAGAATTCAAGCTCAGGAAGAGCAAATATGCGTGCAGAATGAGGTTATCAAAAAGTTGAAAGAAGATAACGCAAAGGACATAAGAAACATGCGGGATATGATGTTACTTTCTCTCAGACTAAACAACATTACCGCTAATGGAATTGAAAGTTGAATGCAGTCACATTAATGTTCTAGTCTTAGTATTCTTTTTCTTTTCTTTTCTAATAGTGATGCTTATTTATTTATTTAGTTATTGGTAGAGTTCATTTATCAGATTTTTTCTAGTTTGGATCTTGTATAAACAACTTATATTAATGGGTAATTGTTTTTTATTCAACTTATATTATTTATTTAAATGTTTATTTGTTTATATTTATTTTTTGTGCAATAATAATTCTAGGCCAGTCACCAAAGAAAAAGTGGTGACGAGTTTGGTATGATGAGAAAATAGTTATGGTTGTGTCTCTAATAATTTTTGAGACGAGTCTGAAAAAATGTTTTGGAGACGATTATATTTGCAGGTAAAATTGTTTTGGAGACGATGATATTCGTTATTGAAATGACCATACAGAGACAATCCTAGTTGGTCATTATACATATTTTTAGAGACGACTAAATTTTGTCATTAATTTTTTATTTTGAGACGAAAGTTATTCCGCTGCTAAACCATTAGTTTTTCAGAGATGAAAAAATTTCGTGGCCAAAACTATTTAGGTGATGAATTTGTTTCTTTGCTATAAGTACATCTTGAGACGAACAAATTTCGCGGCTAAAACTATTTTATGTGACGAATTTGTTTCTTCACTATAAGTATATTTCGAGACGAACAAATTTCGCGTCTAAAGTTATTTTAAGCGATAAAATATTTTCCTCACCAAAAATACCTAGAGTGACAAAATTCTTCGTCACAGAATTAGTGTAAAGTGTCAATTTTGTTTGCTTATAAAAAGATAGTTTTGGTGGAAAAAAGATTTATGTCGCTAATTAAAAAAACTTCGGTGACGATTTCTTAAGGACGTCATAGAACACTTTCAACGACACAGTATAGGTGATAAAAAATTTTGCGCCGCTGAATTCTTTTTGCAACGAAGAAATTGGTTTTCGTGACACAATATTTTGCCACTAAAAGCGATTTTTCTTGTAGTGAAAGACTTCTGAAGCAGATGCAACGTCATTTATCCATGGATGGCACAAACTCCTTCAACATATATTTTTCTGTTAAGCAGATGAACACCTCTGGGATGCACTTGGGGACTTGATCTTGTTGAAAAGATCAATTCAGATTAATTTTAATAAATGTGTTTCACATAACAAGTCATGGAAACCTGATGTGATTCCATGAAACGTCATCAACGGAACCTCTATACATCGCAAACCTTGCACGACTAAGGAACTTCTTCTCCTCGCCGATCACACCCATAATGGAGACTGCCGCTGCTATTTGCCGCAACAACATCGATTCCCTGACAAGGCACTTCACAGTAAAGGTTCGGGAGAATTTGGGTTAAACCCCAGTACACCCTGATAGACGCATTTATGTGTCTAATATAGCTCATTTGTATATATTGTTAGTACTCGATATTGTACTTATTTGATTATTTTATGTATTTGTAGGTGTTTTTGGAAAATAATCACTTGCGGCGAATTTGGCTAAAAATGTGGCATTTGGACCTCCGTTGATAACGTACCGGAAGCGCCTCAGAAGTGTACCGGAAGTATCCCAGAAATACCCCGGAGGAACCCCGAAAAAAGTGCGGAAAATGCCCCAGAGGACACTTGCTATACGGATCCTTGATTTTGGATAAGGGGTAACCTAATTACTAAGGGGTGACCCATTTCCAGGCAGCTGCTAAAGGGACACCAGAAATGGATAGGGGGAGGTCTTCTTCAAATTTCAAATACTGGTTTTGGCGGGAAAGGCCATGCATTTCGCTGTTGATTTTTGATCCGATTGTTGGAGCTGTTTTAGGGAGATTAAACACCGGAAATTGATTGGGCTGGACGTGATATGGATCTAAAATTCTAGTATGGATGATTTCATGGGCTTAATTGGGCTAGAATATCCGGGAGAAGCAATCAAAGTTAAAACAGAGAGACGTGTCCTGTTGTGCACTTTCAAAGATTTTTGAGAGATTTCTGGAGGAATTTGACGATGGATTAACATGTACATGGTCTTATTCAAGTCTAGGGAAGAGTTTGGTAGCTATTTTATAGCTAACAACACGTGAAAAAGCTCAACAGAAGGGATTATTCTCTCAACAGCGCAGAGAAGAAAAAGTCGGAATTTATACGAGTTATTTGGGATTTGAGGGCTATATAAGAGTGGTTTCAAGTCATAGAAAAGTTTAGAAACCTTTAGGAGAGAGTTTAGAGTCGATGAGAGCCTAGGAGAAGCAATTATAGAGGAGACAACGCTGCTGCTGCCATTAAAGCTTCTGAAGAACACGAAGAACAGACTCGCAGAGACAGTCGTTCTTCAGCAGACTTATTTTCATACCACTGTCGTTGTTTCACAGCAGCAGTTAGTTATCGTTTACAGCAGTCTTAAATTACCATACTCTTTTGTAACAGTGGCGCTGTAACACCACTACAGCGTTGCAAATTCCTTTTTCATCTTATATTCATCAATAAGAACACCTATTTTAGCCATGAATTTATCTTGTGAGTGTGTTTTTGGGATGAGGAGCTAAACCCATTAGCCAAGGCGACGGAGGAAGCCATTGGTCCTTATTTATGGTATAATTCTAACTTTATTATTTATTTGCAATATTATACATGATTATTTGCATGGAATTTTAATTGAAAAATTGATTTTTATTGAATAATTGTGATTCATTTTGATGGAGCATGCTTAGTTTAAGACTCTTGATGTTTCATGCTTGGTGTTTACATTTATTACTCCAAAAATCTACAAAAGGCATAATATTAGAATCACTCTAAAAGAAAAATTGCATGAATATTAATTATTAGAATTTATCAAATAATGGGTCAATGGTGGAATCCAAGTCTTGGTGTTTTCTCTAAAGGTTTGAACTATTTTATTTATTTGTGTGTTTAATTTAAATCTAAAAAAAAATTGTTTTCTTCACAAGTCTGAAAAGACCCCTTTTTACCACTATTACTATAATCACTATTTGAAAAACCATCAAATTTTTGGCGCCGCCGACGCGGATTTGTGTTTAGGTAGCATTTTTTTTAGATTTTTTTTATTATTATTCTTGTTCTTCTTTACGTTTTTGGTTTTTTTTGTTTCCTTGCAGATTTTTGAAAGTTGGAGCGAAAGACAATTTTGCCAAAGCTTGTGGTGATTTACTCAAAGTTTGGGAGCGAAAAGCAAAGCTAAAGGAGCGAAAGAAGAAGAATTTTATTTATTTATTTTGATAAAAAGAGAGAAAAAAAAAGAGAGACATTTTTTTTGTAATTTTTTTTTTATTAGACTTTCTTTTCTTTTCTTTTGTATTTTTTTTTTGTATGGACTTTGGACATTAATTTTGGGACATTTTATTTTTATTTTTTATACCCTACGGAAGGGTACCCTTAAATATAAACTGTTTGCAGGGAAGGACGACGATTACAATATCGTCTCGGCCCCTCGGGTTCGCACACGGCATAGGAGTCGTGGCCCGAGTCGACTTCAGCGGTTCTTCGCCCGTCTGGTACGGGAGGTAAAATTCTAAACACCCGCGAATCTCCTGCAAGCGGGTTACTGGACTCCTTAAGGTGAATATATGCTGAGGACTTGAATATGAACTGTTTTTAATTTCCTAGTAAAGGGCAAGGACTGGACCATATAAGATAAGGGTTCGGATTTCATCACCGCTCCCTTCTTGCCCGCCTTAGGAAAACGAAACCTAAAGCGAACCTAAGCCTAAAATTTGGACTAGAAAGAGACCTATAGGGTATCGAGCTTAACAGGACAATCATTCGAAAAATATTGGTTACTCTTTTAAGCACACCTTGAAGTTCTTGACGGTTACTGCGAGTTGAATGCGTGACTGCGCCGCATTGGATCGGTGAGGTTTTGGGTATCAAAGCTCCACTGAGCTTCCCTCGCCTCGATTCAACTTGTTTTAACTCGGATTGATTCCAGAGGGGTTTGCTCAAATTGTAACGAATTCCCTTTCGAAGGATTAGAAGCTGGTCTAGAAACAATCTAAGTGGAGCCATCATGCTTGTTGTTTGCTAGAAATCTTTAGGTTTGCTGTGGTAAAGTCGAGTCAGCCTGTTGTGTGATTGCTAGACCCTTCCTTTTAGGATTTTTATTTCTTTTTGAATTCTTTTTAGTGTATGCCCGATTTTGTTAATAGGGCTTGGAAAAGAGATACTCTAGGTCGATTGATTAGCGAAAAACCTAGTAGTTCTTCTGATTTAAGCAGGGAGCTCGAAGACTCTTCTTTGGAGAGCCCTGTTTTTGGAAACTTCAGTTTTGAGAATTTATCTCTGAGTGACAAAAGTACCCCTAGTACTCCAGTTGTGCCAACGATGGCAACTTTGAAAGATTACATGTTCCCAACTAGGACCAACCGAGCTTCATGCATTAAATTGCCAGCCACTACGGCTAATTTCGAGATAAAACCTAGTATTCTTCAGATGATCCCTATATTCTTAGGAAAAGATGATGAGAACCCTTATTTTCATATTAGGGACTTTGAGGAAATCTGTGGGACAATTAGGATAAAGGACCTTACCGATGAAGTCTTGAAACTTAAGATGTTTCCCTTTTCTTTGAGAGACAAAGCCAAGACCTGGCTTAACAACCTACCGTCTGAATCCATAGAAACATGGCAGGAACTTATCGCTGCCTTTTATATGAAATTCTACCCTAAGCATAAAACTGCAGCTGTTAGGCAGAAAATTAGTGCTAGTGTGCAACAAGAGGGAGAGTCTCTTTATAGGTTTTTAGAGCGATTCAATGATCTCCTATCTCAGTGTCCTCACCATGGATTTGATAATATGAAACTTGTACAGATTATTTATGATGGTTTAGACTATTCGACCAAAGCCATGGTTGAGTCTATGTGCGCTGGTGAGTTCACTAGTAAAAATGCTGATGATGCTTTTGCCTTCTTAGGAGCTATCGCTGAAAAATCCCAACAGTGGGAATCTTGTGTTGAACCCCCTAAAAGACTCTTGGTCAATAGAAGTAGCACCAATATGGTAGATACGAGTTTTGCGTCAGATGCTAAGTTTGCTGCTTTGTCCAGAAGGTTAGAAGCTTTAGAAATGGGTCAGTCTAAAAATAGGTCCCTTGTTGAACCTAATAGAGCCTCTCAAGTCTCTAGTTGTGGAATAGAGCCCGATAATTCGTTTTGGGAAGGTCAGGTTAGTGAAGAGCAAGCCCATGCTGTCTATAACAACTCTAGGTTTGAGAACCGTCAGAAGTTTGACCCATACTCAGAAACCTACAACCCTGGTTGGAGAAACCATCCTAATTTCTCTTGGTCTAAAGGCCAGAGTCAAGGCCAGTCTAGCAATTCTCAGCCTCCCCCAGGTTTTGGTTTTAAGAACTCTTCAGGTCAAACCCAGTTTCAGAACACTTCCGAGAAAAAGATCTCTACCTTAGAGGATACTCTCACTATGTTAGCAAATAACCATGAAATGCTAACAAAGAACCACATGAGCTTTCAACAGGAAACTAGGCAAGAATTGAAGAATAATTCCCAGAGTCTTGCCAAATTAGAACTTCAAGTAGGACAAATAGCTAAGTTCATAAGTGAGAGAGAAGATGGAAGGTTCCCTAGTCGTACTGATCCCAACCCAAAAGGAGAGAAATCGTACAATCATGTGAATGTTGTCACAACCCTTAGGAGTGGAAAGAAAGTTGACAACAAGGTTGCCATGCCTGATAGTGAACATGCTGTAGTTCACCCTGCTGAGCCAGAAAATGAGGAGACTGATAGAGTCTCCAAAGAGACCAATGAGGGTCCTGTTGAGCCTCACTTTGTTCCCAGAGCCCCGTTTCCCCAGCTGCTAGTTCCGACTAAGAGGGAGTCCAACTTTAATGATATATTGGAGGTTTTTAAGCAGGTTAATATCAACCTTCCATTATTAGATGCAATTAAGCAGATTCCCTCTTATGCCAAGTTCCTTAAGGACTTGTGTACGCGAAAGCGTAAGCTCAGTGTCCAGAAGAAAGCCTTCATAGCTAGTCATGTGAGTTCTATTATTCAGAATACCACTACTCCTAAGTATAAAGACCCAGGGTCCCCTACCATTTCTTGTACAATAGGTAAGTACCGTGTTGAGAAAGCGTTGCTTGACTTAGGAGCCAGTGTGAACTTACTGCCATACCATGTGTACCTTAAGCTAGGACTTGGTGAGATGAAACCTACCCAGATAACTCTCCAGTTAGCTGATAGGTCCGTTAAAATCCCTCGTGGTGTGATCGAGGATGTTCTTATTGAGGTCGACAAGTTTATTTATCCAGTGGATTTCGTGGTCCTAGATACCCAACCTGTCCCCGACCCAGAGAACCAAATACCTGTGATTTTAGGTCGCCCATTCTTAGCTACGTCTAATGCGATCATAAACTGTCGAAATGGTATTATGAATCTGTCTTTTGGTAATATGACTATTGAGCTGAATATTTTTAATGTAAACAAGCTACATTCTGAGCTAGATAACACATGTATTGAAGAGGTGAACATGATAGGAACCTTAGTTCAGGAGTCATTACCAAACATCGTATCGGAAAATACATTGGAGAGTTGTTTATCCCATTTTAGCCTGGATTTCGACGATAATAGTAACATTGAACAAGTTAATGCTCTGTTGGATTCTGTTCCTATGTTAGATATTGATATATGGAAAAATAGGTTCGAACCATTACTAGCTTCTGAGTCTATCTTAACACCTTATTTAAAAGAGCCTCCTGAGTTGGAGTCTAATTATAAATTTTTTGACCCACCCGAGTCTTTCCCTGTGATTATAGCTTCCGATTTGGATAGTGATCAGGAAAGTAGGCCAGAGACCGTGCTTCAAGAAAATAAGGAAGCCTCAGAGTGGACCATAGAATATATGAAGCAAGCTAAGGATGAACCACCTGATTATGACTTAGAGAAAGCAATTGACCTTTTTCAAGAACCCGATGGTCTAGAAATTAGGAACATTGTGACTAGTCATTGTAGAGGCACCCAAAATTCTAAGTTTGGGGGTAGAGAACTAGAAGAATCTCTTGAGTATTTTAAGGACTGGGAAGATCCGGAAATTCAAGCAATAATGAGAGGTTTGTGTGAGAGTAGTGAAAACCCTAAGTTTGGGGCTAATAATGATTCTTGTGATCGTCAATTATCCCCATTAGAAGTCCCTAACTTGGGACTCGAGCCTAGTGAGGTATTCCATGAGTCTATTCAGACTCCACAACCCGAACCTCCTGATAATGTCCAGGAAAAAATCCATATATTAGAGACCTGTTTTTCGGATGAATCTGTTTGCCGAGACACTCATATGAAGCCCAAGTGGGCACTCCAGATAAATCCAGTTGTCTTGCGAGAAACTTTAGATCAGGTTGTGCTCTTTCTGCTCATTTTTCTGATCTTGACCATTTGTCTCCTATTAGTGGCAGTTCTATTTGGTCTTATGGACCCACAATTGTTTCGACTATTGGTATACGACTTTGGAAGGTGAAAATTCTTTTTGAGGTATTTGATGTCTAGCTAATGACTATAAATTTAGCATTTACTGGGAGGCTCCCGCGTTCATGTGATACGGTAATATCCTTCCTTATTTCTTTTCCCTCCAGTGGTAATAGTTTCTCCTTGTTCATGCTTTTAATTTCATCTTTAGAACATTGAGGACAATGTAAGATTTAAGTTTGGGGGTGGGGAAGAAACACTTTTTGTCACATTTTTGCAATAAATAAACTCCAGAGCCTAGAAATTTATGCCTATTGAGGATTGCACTAACTAATCTAAGTGGATGGAAGCATTTTGATTGTAGGAGTTTGAGGAACCAATCTGATTAGATGGAAACATCTAAAGAGTCTATTCATAAAAGCACAGAGCTCAGGTGTTAGAAATAACATGATAGTTTCACCATATCTCGTTGAGTCCTTTTCACTTCTATTTTTATTTAATTTTGTTTTTAAACTATGTTTCTCTAAGTGATAGGTGGGGCCCACGATTCAAGTTGTTACCAATGTTAGGGTGAATTAGAGTGATTGAGATACCATGAAAAAAAAATAAATAAATAAATAAATAGAGTTGAAAAAGAAAAAGAGA
>NW_020622492.1:2000093-2068653 GCF_003573695.1 Papaver somniferum
ATAATAAGTTTGGGGGCATTTGATAGACGCATTTATGTGTCTAATATAGCTCATTTGTATATATTGTTAGTACTCGATATTGTACTTATTTGATTATTTTATGTATTTGTAGGTGTTTTTGGAAAATAATCACTTGCGGCGAATTTGGCTAAAAATGTGGCATTTGGACCTCCGTTGATAACGTACCGGAAGCGCCTCAGAAGTGTACCGGAAGTATCCCAGAAATACCCCGGAGGAACCCCGAAAAAAGTGCGGAAAATGCCCCAGAGGACACTTGCTATACGGATCCTTGATTTTGGATAAGGGGTAACCTAATTACTAAGGGGTGACCCATTTCCAGGCAGCTGCTAAAGGGACACCAGAACTGGATAGGGGGAGGTCTTCTTCAAATTTCAAATACTGGTTTTGGCGGGAAAGGCCATGCATTTCGCTGTTGATTTTTGATCCGATTGTTGGAGCTGTTTTAGGGAGATTAAAAACCGGAAATTGATTGGGCTGGACGTGATATGGATCTAAAATTCTAGTGTGGATGATTTCATGGGCTTAATTGGGCTAGAATATCCGGGAGAAGCAATCAAAGTTAAAACAGAGAGACGTGTCCTGTTGTGCACTTTCAAAGATTTTTGAGAGATTTCTGGAGGAATTTGACGATGGATTAACATGTACATGGTCTTATTCAAGTCTAGGGAAGAGTTTGGTAGCTATTTTATAGCTAACAACACGTGAAAAAGATCAACAGAAGGGATTATTCTCTCAACAGCGCAGAGAAGAAAAAGTCGGAATTTATACGAGTTATTTGGGATTTGAGGGCTATATAAGAGTGGTTTCAAGTCATAGAAAAGTTTAGAAACCTTTAGGAGAGAGTTTAGAGTCGATGAGAGCCTAGGAGAAGCAATTATAGAGGAGACAACGCTGCTGCTGCTGCTGCCATTAAAGCTTCTGAAGAACACGAAGAACAGACTCGCAGAGACAGTCGTTCTTCAGCAGACTTATTTTCATACCACTGTCGTTGTTTCACAGCAGCAGTTAGTTATCGTTTACAGCAGTCTTAAATTACCATACTCTTTTGTAACAGTGGCGCTGTAACACCACTACAGCGTTGCAAATTCCTTTTTCATCTTATATTCATCAATAAAAACACCTATTTTAGCCATGAATTTATCTTGTGAGTGTGTTTTTGGGATGAGGAGCTAAACCCATTAGCCAAGGCGACGGAGGAAGCCATTGGTCCTTATTTATGGTATAATTCTAACTTTATTATTTATTTGCAATATTATACATGATTATTTGCATGGAATTTTAATTGAAAAATTGATTTTTATTGAATAATTGTGATTCATTTTGATGGAGCATGCTTAGTTTAAGACTCTTGATGTTTCATGCTTGGTGTTTACATTTATTACTTCAAAAATCTACAAAAGGCATAATATTAGAATCACTCTAAAAGAAAAATTGCATGAATATTAATTATTAGAATTTATCAAATAATGGGTCAATGGTGGAATCCAAGTCTTGGTGTTTTCTCTAAAGGTTTGAACTATTTTATTTATTTGTGTGTTTAATTTAAATCTAAAAAAAAATTGTTTTCTTCACAAGTCTGAAAAGACCCCTTTTTACCACTATTACTACAATCACTATTTGAAAAACCATCAACCCTCATCTTAACAACGCTCAACTCATCAATTAGTTCGTGAATGAAAAGGCTCACTTGATGGAGGAGTAAAGACTATGTCGATAATCATGGTTTTAGCCTTTTCGGTCTCTAAAGCAACTCCGACCATAATATCATCATCAACAAGAATTTCTGGAGAAAATTCAATCGTGATCCAGCATCAACGACGTCCTCAGGAGCAACATCCTCATGACCAGCTTCATCAACTATTCATTCTCTGAAGTGTTACTCGATGGATTGGACTTCTCCAAGCACTAATGATTCATATCAAGATGTGTGGACATGAAAACATGTTAGCATGAAAGTCTTCCCAAAGCTTGCACGGCGAACGGGAACAAGCCAAAGTCTTCTACAGGATGTTCTCATCACCTCTACAAATGAGATACAACACACTTGACAAAAGATGTTCGTTTATGTCTCTACTACAACATACCAAAAGGGAGCATCAATCGGACATACGAGCTGAAAGATATGGCCTCCACACTCAAGTTCATGGAATCTGAAAAATTTACACGGGATTATAAGTTACGAATGTGCACGCGTCATTGAGTGCCCTAGACATCTCCAAATTGAAGGATTATTTTTGCGTATGATTCCTAAGTCTCTTAGTTTTGAAAGTCGGGGTCAAACATCGAACTCCGACATCGTATGAATTTTTAATGGCTTTCAGAGTGGATGACAGGTGTCTAAAACACCTTAATATTTATCTATTGTTTATGCTTTCTTTGCTAAGTTTTCTTGTAAATTATGTATCTTATGTTTGTTTTTGAGTATTTAGGTACTTTGGAGTCATTTGGAACAAAAAGAAGAAACAAGGCAAAAATGTGCAAATGGTGTTTGCGGCAAAATTATTTCTCATTATTTGCTCTTATTTCTTCATCTCTGTCTGTCAGCTTTAGTGATGCAAATTCATTGTCTGAAAAGCATGGCAACTTTAGTGATGTATAGATTGAAATAAATAAGTGGATATGAGAAATAAAAGACGGCAAAAGCGCCATGCCAATAAACCGGAGACCAAAGACGTTGATGGCAGGGAACCAGGAGATGATGCCGATTCTCGACAACTATGAACTCTGAACTCATGCCAATTGAGTCAGGAGCTAGGTGGACTACACATGCTAGTTTGAAGGCAGTCATGGGCTTAGCACTGGAGGGGTTCACTTGTACCAGCTGAAGGAAGAAAGTGACTGGATTTCACCACCGAGGCACCACACATGTGCATTCAAGAAAAGAGTAAAATTAGGTCTCAAAATTAAAGTCCAGCAGGTTCGTTTCCTCGGTACACAAGCAGAGAAAGAGACGGGATTTTGCTGCCGTCAACCTAGTCATTAAAATCCCTATCTGAAGCTGAGAAGAAGAAGAAATAATGGAGTATATTTGCTGGTATTTTGGACCGGAAATAGGGAGGAAATTGAGCTGTTGAATCGATGGTTTCTGGCAGGATAAATGGTTGTACTTTGGTGGTTGTTAGCTCGAGTTTGCAGGCTGAATTGGGTTCATATTGGATGAGGATTTGGTGAAGTTTTCAAGCAGTAAAACAGCGAAACTGAAGTTGTTGATGCTGGATGTCGTGGGGTTTTGAATAAGGTGTTGCTGCTGATACTTGAAGTTCAATGCGACAACAAGATATGAACTGAATACAACCTGTTCGAGTAAATGACTGAACCACTTCTGCCTAAATTGTTTGCAGCTGCTAGCCATGGTTTTATGGCTGTGAAGAGAGAGTACGGAGATGGTAGAGTTTGTGTTAATCTGGGGTTATGCCGCTGTTCGAAAACAGGGAACAAATGAGGATTGTTATCAAGGGTCCGGAGGTTCATGTGAAGCCAACAAATGGACAGAAATGGAGGTGGATTTGGGTTAATCTTAGGGCTGTTCTATGTGTATCCAGAGTAGAATGTCATTTGCAGAACTGACTTATGTCACCGGTGGTGCCGTGTATGTGAAAATGTGAGGAATGAATGCTGCAGTTGAATTGAGATGCTAGTGGTTGCAATGAAGATGCACAAGGAATGGAACTGGTGGTGCTATAATGGGTACTGTGATTACAGAGAATGGGTTATGCCAGTGGCAGGTTGGTCTGAGTTGCGGTTAAAAGAGAAGATGGTGCCGATAGTTTGCACCTGGCAGAGAGGGACTTGTGTGTTTACTGAAGCTGAGAGGAAGGTTGATTGCAGGGTTTTGAGCAAATGGGTTCGTGGAAGTTACAGGTGCACGACAAGCTTGAGGCAATTGCAGGAATGGCAAGAGATGCAGCTGCAGTATGGAATGAGTGTATGAATGAGTTGCAGGATGAGTTTTGGAGTTGCAATTGCAAATTAACAAGTCACTAAGGAACTGAAGTTGCAGCAGGGATTGAATGTGCTGACTAGATGTATGTGTAGGATGGAATGGATGATTGAATTGTGCAGGGAGGTAAGCCTGAAACAGGCCTGAAATGGTGGAGAAATAAACAGAACTCTGCCTGTATTTTGTACAGGCGAGTTAACTCAGTGAGTTGATACGACTCGGCTGATCCAGTACTTACTCGGATGGATTTGGACCTGGCTAATGGGCTGTCTGAGATTCATTTTTGTCAATGGGACAAACTATTTACGGGAATTGAATTGAAGGTGAATAGAAAGGATATAAAAGCAAGACCTTTCCTATCTCGTATCTTATCTTCTACTTTTGTTTTAGGGTTTGTGATCATGATAAATTTATTTCTTCTTTGGATGAATTCCATGAACATGAGCTAGTTTTCTTTTGGTTAAGGAATAAGTTTGAATTTCAAACATGATTTTTATGCAATGAATTAGTTTTGTCTCCATACTTTGTTGCTTATCATTCACCATTAATATTGTTATATGATTTGATTACATGTTTAGTCGAGTCGCGAATCGGTTGAATTAGTTTTCATCTCTATCGCTAGATTAGGGTTATTATATGTAAAAGTGATAATTCCTGATTGCAAGTAGCATAATTGTGGGTATTGCTTGTAGTGATGCATCCTAGTAATCACAAGTGGATCATAACCTTGGTTAAATCGTTTTAGTGCTTTTACACGTTCGATTGCTTTGATTAGTCTTATTCCATAAAATTCAATGCTTTTAGGGAGTTAAACTTAATATTGCTTTTACACTTTAGGTTGCTTTCTAGGAAGAATTCACATATGCATCTTTTAATGTGGTTGTGATGAAATCAGGGAATTAACGAGATATACTTGTGATCAAGATATCTTAGGACTTCTAATAAAGTTGAGATTGAATATCAATTCTAGTTATTGTTGAAAAGCATGTTTGTGGATGAAAACGATATCCTTGACCAATCCTTTCACATACTTGAATTGTGTGCTTTATTTATTTATTTTGCTTTTATTTTATTTTAGTATATAAACATCAGAAAACCCCCATTGTTATTTATAGAAAACCGAAACAACTTGACAACCTAGTCCTCTCTGTGGGAACGATCCTTTCTTGACCTTGTTATATTTTATATTTTGAGTAGTGAGAAAGTAATTTATTTTTGAAGCATACGACAACGATCAAATTTTGGCGCCGCTGCCGGGGAGGCAACGGTTGTCACTTGTTTTTGGTTTCTTATTATTTTTGTTTTTAGTTTTTGGTTTATTTTTCTCATTTTCTGGTTTTTGACATAGTTTTGAGAACCCTTGTTTCAGGTACCAATTTCTATGGAAGGAGCATATTGGAACAATGGATACGGTTTTCAACAACCTCAACACTATGAAAATTACCCACCATCTATGGGATACAATCAGAACCAATTTATTGGCTATGATGCATATCCTAGAGAGCCTTATGGTGATTTTCATACATACCAACAACAACCTTGTAGTGGGTATGTAAGTCAAGCACCAAGGTGGGATAATTCTACTTCTAATTGGATTTATTTGCAAGACATGCAACAAAGACTAGACCAACTTGACCGTGATAGAAAGAATGTCGCACAAACCGATTTCTACAACACTTTTTCTTACCCGACTCCAGATCGTAGTTATGATCATTCACCCATTCAAAGGGAAGAGTCATGGGAAAGAGAACCCATTGTAGTTAATGGTGGTAAGCGTGTCAGGAAACTTGCACATAAATTGTACAAGTTGGAAGATGATGGAGACTCGGAAGAGCTTGTTGAAGAAATTAGTAAGACCATATGGATGAAACTTAAACGGCGTCGTGATAAAGATTGGGAAACCGACGACGATTCTGATTTCAGTGAGTCTGAAAATGAAGATGATTTTGTTGTAAAGGACCAACCTTTGGAAATTATTGATGACATTAGTGTAGTTGACTCAGCTCTTGATCTTTATAATGATCAAACACCTATTTAAAAGGTACATGAGTATGATGAAACTAGTGCTTTACAGAATTTCCTTGCAACAAGGTTTGAGTCTAATGAAGAGGAGTGTGTTGAGAATGAGACCGTTATGACCAATATTGTGGAAGACCCAATTGAGCTTGCAAAGGATTGTAATGAAGATGTTGATGTCAAGACTTTGGTTAAGGCAGAAACGGACGAAGAATACTTGCAAGTTTTGATAAAGGACCACGATGTGCAAGAGGTAAGTAATAAACTTGAATTTTCTAAGGATGAAGAGGATACCATAATACAAGAGTTGCAAGGTTTGTCTAACCCTTTGCTTATTAATCCTTCTCCTTTACCTCTTATTGGCTTGAATGTATGTGCTTCGAAAATATTGATAAATGATTTTGTTTCTCGATATCCGCCATTAGAAACATTTGATTCTCATACTATGGATGTTTGCAAGGAAGAAACCATAGAATTTCCTGATTTTTATGTTCTTTACACACTTCCAAGTGTAGAAAAGACTAAGTGTGGGGGTGTTTGAGGGTGAAAACGATTTCTGCTGATTTTGGTAATTTCGAGTGTATGGGTGAGAAACGAGTTTAAACCCTAAACAATGTACTGCAAGGGAGTACTTTAGATTCGAGAGATCAATCTGTACAAATCCGGCCTTAACCAAGAAATGGCCGTTCCAGACTTGCTTCGGTCACAAAGTGAAGGAGAAGGGTTGGTTTTTGGGGAGGGAAGCGAAGAGAGTGTTGAGACCAGAATAGTTGATTCTGGAAGTGTAGTTGTTTCACGACTTGTATCAGAAAGTGGGAAGCTAACAGATGGAAAGCTAGCAAATATTTTCTGAGTGTTGTATCCTCCTGACATGAACTTGTTATTCGGTGGAAATAGGTAAGACCTATTTATACAAGTCGAAGTGAAACGTACTCTGGTCTCGTAAGAAATGGAAAACAGATGAGTAAATGGGAGGAGGTGGTGACCGGTAACGCCTGGAATTGATGTTCCATAAAAGAAAGCGTATCACCATTACTCCCTGTATTTACTAACCACCTCATCCTTATGACACTGTCTTATAACGGGCGTAGTGTACGCCGCACGCTGTAAACCGCCAAACCAATACCCAATGAGCATCCTCCAGTTTCTGACATGTGTTGATGTCTCGAGTGTTTTCGTGGAAAACATGTAGCATGTTGTTGTTCGGAAAGTTGAGCTTGGGAGACTTGCCGGCTCGGTGGGGACCTTCGACGGTCGAGATTTTGTATCTTGAGAGGAAGGGTAGCCGTTGATTATTGCAACCCTTCGTTTGGTAGCCAGTGACATGAAAGCATGGCCGGTACGGCTTTAATATGGCCTAGTTTAGGCGCGGCCAAAATTTAGGATTTTGGCTTTGTTTGGGCGCGACCAAACTAGGACTTGCCGTCGGGCCAAAGGTTGCCATGCGTTAGATGGTAACCTTGGACGGCTAAGATCTGCATCTTAGATTGAAAAGTGGTCGTTGATCTTCGCAAGCCTTTGTTTTGGTAGTCGCATAGGGAAGGCCGGCATGGTATGGCGCGACAAGGTGGTTGGCATGCCATTGGCACATGTGGCATGGCTCGCATGCCTTGGCGCGGTTTGGGCGTTGCCAAAACAAAGGTTTTGGCGTTGGGCCAAAGGTTACCATGTTGGTTGGCGACCTTGGACGGCTAAGATTTGCATCTTGGATGGAAGGATGGCCGTTGATCGTTGCCAGCCTTTGTTTTGGTAACCGCATAGGGAAGGCCGACATGGTATGGCGCGACAAGGTGGCTGGCATGCTTTGGCGCGGTTTGACGTGACCAAAACTAGAGTTTTGGTCCAAAGGTTACCATGCGTTGGTTGACGACCCTGGACGGCTAAGATTTGCATCTTAGATGGAAGGACGACCGTTGATCGTCGCAAGCCTTTGTTTTGGTTACCGCATAGGGAAGGCCGGCATGGTATGGCGCGACAAGGTGGCTGGCATGCCATTGGCACTTGTGGCATGGCTGGCATGCCTTGGCGCGGTTTGGGCGTGACCAAAACTAGGGTTTTGGCGTTGGGCCAAAGGTTACCATGTGTTGGTTGGTGACCTTGGACGGCTGAGATTTGCATCTAAGATTGAAGGGCGGCCGTCGATTGTCGCACGCCTTCGTTTTGGCAGTCGTGAAGGGAAGGCCGCCATGGCATGGCTTAGGCGCGGCAAGGTGGATGGCGCGGCATGCCATTGGCACATGTGGCATGGTCGGCATGCCTTGGCGTGGTTTAGGCGCGACCAAACTAGGGTTTTGTCGAGGGGCCAAATGTTACCATGCGTTGGTTGGTGACCTTGGACGGCTGAAATTTGCATCTAAGATGGAAGGGTGGCCGTTGATCATCGCACGCCTTCGTTTTGGTAGCCGCATAGGAAAGGCCGACATGGTATGGTGCGGCAAGGTGGTTGGCATGCCATGCCTTGGCGCGGTTTGGCGTGGCCAAAACTAGGGTTTGGGCCAAAGGTTACCATGCATTGTTTGGCGACCTTGGACGGCTAAGATTTTCATCTAAGATGGAAGGGTGGTCGTTGATCACGGCACGCCTTCGTTTTGGTAGCCGCATAGGGAAGGCCGGCATGGTATGACGCAACAAGGTGGTTGGCATGCCATTGGCACACGTGGTGCGGCTGGCATGGTTGGCATGCCTTGGCGCGGAGGTGCGGCTGGCATGGTTGGCATGCCTTGGCACGGAGGTGCGGCTGGCATGGCATGCCATTGGCGAAGTGTTGCGGCTGGCATGGTTGGCATGCCTTGGCGCGGTGACGTGGCTGGCATGGTCTGCCATTGGCACAGTGGTGCAGCTGGCATGGTTGGCATGCCTTGGCGCGGTAGCATGAGAATTAGGGTTTGGCATAGATGATGTCAGTCAGTGTTAAGGGTTCTGCCGTGGAACATGACCCATGTAGAAAAAAGTGTACCCTGGTAATTCTTACGTAGGCATGCTGATTGATTCAATAAATGTGCTAATGGTCATAGTGACGTCATGTCAGATGTACAGTTTTACGATTTTGACTCTAAGCTAAAAAGCACCATCAACATTAAGTCCCCTGCTTAGCTCGGAACATGAGCATTGTTGCGAGGTAAGCATAAGATGGTGACAGGCGAGGACAAAAATCGAAATGACAGGTCGTGGAAAGATGGTCAGGAAAGTCTGACTAACCTTTTTCGAGAGGTAAGGAGAGTTCATGATCCTCATGTTTGACGGCCTTGCGTAGATTCTATTTGTGGTATAAACCGTGAAATGGTGAGATGAAGATCGTCGGCTTAGTCTGGCCATGTATCACCTTGGCTGGGTTAGGGAACATCATGACGCTGGCTTGGAGAGTTGTTGGTGTTGGCGCGCCAAGTCATGACGCAGATGGCTTGGCATGGTGGGGCCAAGGTAATAGCCCGGACGTCTTGGCATGGTGGGTCCAAGGAAATGGCGCGGACGGCTTGGCATGGTGGGGCCAATGCAAGGCGCGGTTTGGTGAGGCAAAGCATGTGGACGGATTGGGGTGGTGGGGCCAAGGCATGGTGCGGACGGCTTGGCATGGTTGGGCCAAGGCAATGGCGCGGTTTGGTGAGTCAAAGCATGCGCGGACGGCTTGGCATGGTGATTCGTCTTCGCGGGCCCGGTTGCCTCTTTTCCTTACTTGACTCAAATAGGAAGTCATTTCCTTATTCAAACTCCCAAGTACCACACGCCTAAAAGGGGGCCGACCTCTCCTTTTATTTCACACCTTTATATATATATTTTTTTTATTCTGTCCGTGTGGTAACATTAAAGCTGACGAGCGAATCCCTGGTATGTCTTCCAGCACTTCCTCTTTAACTTGTTTTTCTTGTTTTCTTGTGTTAGTGCAAACCCTAACTGTAGGCGTACCTTTTCATGAACTTGTAAAATTATTTTTCTTTTGTGTTGGTATGAATCCTAGCCGTAAACATGCTTTGCGCGAACTTGTAGTAACATTTAAGCGTGAATACCTTAGTAATGTTGGTCGCCTCAATTACTGTTCAAAGTAGGCATGCATGAGCTAGGAACTCTCATTCGCTTCCCGTGAAAACCTAGCTCCTAGGGTTTCCTCCCTTTTCCTGGTGTGGCCGTGTGTATTGTTACCATGGTGGGGCGCGCCTCCTCGTCCGGGTGCAAATTTCCTGCTGCAGAGTACGACCTTGGCATGAGGTGGTGATGCAGGGTCTGTCAGTCCCCATTTTTTGCTCATGCGCATTATGAATTTGCAACAAATTGGTTTGCTTGCAGGATGGATCTCCTGTGTCTGATAAAATAATTTCCATGCACTTTCCGTAATAATTTCTCTTCGTATTGTTCTATTGTAGTTATTTCGAAGTCGAAAGTAGCGTGAGAAAATTTCGTTAGGATGTCATTTGAGAAAAGTTCTGTCGTACCGAAAGATATTGGCAATTCCAAGCCAAACATAGACGATGAGTTATTTACAACATCCGCCACAATTAGGAAAAATCATCCCAAGTATGTGTCGATTCTTCTGACTGGTCCGGAAAGTGAAGGAGAGGCCCGGTCGGTTCGGCCTGGAGGTGTAATAAGGTTTTGTCTTCAGAGGAAGGAGTATTCTGCTTCTCCCATTGACTTTAAAATATGTGTGAGTCCGTTGCGTCCCTTTGAGAAATGGATGCGATTCATGATGAGCCAGGAATGTGTAAAGCCAGTTTGACCAAGGCGTATATTATTGATGCTGTCGCGGCTTCCGCAGTGCTTCAAATTAGGAAAGATATTCCAGGCTTGGTTGCTTTTATTTCCATATGGTGTCCGGACACTCACACGGCCATATGCAGGTGGGGTGAAATGACTATCTCTTTAGAGAGCGTGGCCGTTTTGATGAACCTTCCCGTAATAGGAAACCTCGATGTCAAGTTGTCTGCAGATGAAGAAGAAATGCGCGCCACTCTGGTTGCGAAATCAAAAGGATTCGTTCGGAAAAAAAACGAGACGAGGTGCTTCTATGGCTGGTGGGTGTCTCAATGGTTTCTGATGAGTTGGAGCCAAATCAGAAAAATAGTACACTTCATGTCGCAGCGTTCTTGTCTCTTTGGTTATCCAGAGATATTTTCGATGACGGCTATGGTAAGAAGGAGATAAGACAGGAACTTATCAAGTTTGCCATAAAATTGGCAAAAGGTTTCGTTCTCCCTATTAGCGGCTTGTTTCTTGGTTCTCTGTACACACACTTGGATCATCTAGTCGCGGACATGTGCGCTTCAAATGGCTACATGAAAGTGGATTCGTATATTCGTGCCGCCTTTCTCCAAGCGTGGCTGTGGGAGCACTTCGAAAGGTATGCTCCAAAGCCGTTGGCCGTACTTCCCGAGTCTTGGGGTGGTTCTAGGATACTGCGCTGGTCGAATAGGCGCCCAAAGATTGGTTCGAACCTGGTTGGATTCCTTGACAACTCGCACAGGGTCAATTTTCGTCCATGGGCTCCGGTGCATGCGTTCATAACTCAGATCAATACCTTTGCTCCTGCTCCGAGCATGTCTTTGTATTCTGATAAAGAGGATATGAGTTTTGGAGAAATGGTGTTCATGCGAAGCTGCACGCCCGGTCATGTTCCGTCTTTCTTTCGAGGATCTTGCAAAGCAGTTTCTTACAATATCGATAGGGCGGCTCGGAATATGGGTTTTGACCAAGGGGTCCCACTCGTTCGTCATCCGGTTGTTCCAGAAGACTCGTTGCCAACTGTTCTCATGCTAGTGTTCTTGTGTCGGGTAAAAGTTTCCCTTTCCGCTCGCGGAACGAAATCCATCAACAACCTCCAAATATAACATATTTTGGCAGGATGAGTTTCTCGCTATCCATGGATTCGCGAATGATGTGGTAGAAAACTGTCGCGGTAAGCCTTCTCCTGGGGTTTTAGCGGAGCACCCACTGCTGAGGGATCCTTCTTCGACCAAGAGAAAATCCGTTATCCCGAATGCAGATAGTCCCCAAGTGAAGGAACGAAGGTCTAAAAGCCGTGCAGACGGTTCCCAGTCAGATTCGACAGCCCTACCGACTTTCAGTTCGTCTAATATGCGGGTACGTATGCTTTTCCTCTTGATTTTAGTTGGATCGCGTATATCCTTGTTTATTTTCTGAGTATCCGTCTTTGTATCTTGCCCAGGGTCTCAGCAGCGTGAACACCTTTACCAAACTTGCAAGTAGTCAGAAAACATCGTTTCTCGAGACGGAGGGTGGCGGTGATGAGCCTATCTATGGTGATGGGGAACCCGAGAAGGATGAAAGTTCAGAGTCCAGTGATGGCGAGAGTAGTTCTTCCGACAGCAGTGCTGAATCTTCCTCTAGTCGGTCTGAAAGCGAATCAGTGAGTCTCCCGCATGTTTTTTCTTCTTTCCTCTCTTCCTTTCTCTTTGGAAAATATCTAATCTGCGATATCATAGGAGGAAGCCGTTTCTGAAGATGGCCCTGAGACGGAGACTGGCGGAGATACAGCTTTGTCTCCAGCTGTGACAGCCGCACCGGGCGACCTTGAAATGGATGTTGATCGAGATGAAAACGTCGTTGTGACTCAGACAATGGAGAGTACTCCAGTGGCCGCAGATGCAATTGTCGTTAGGAATGCCTTGCCGGTTGTTGATGCAGTCGCGGACACCATTTTCAACCCTCCATATCTGGTTCCTCATCCGGATCATGTGTTGATCGGGGGATTTCGCGTGCTAGACAAACACACGGCGCTATACACCAGGATATGGGAAAGATACGGACATATCGCCACGACCAAGAAAATTACTAGTCGATTTGCGTTGGTTAAGCGTGTGGAGGAAGCTTTGTCTTCGATTGATGACATGTGCGATGTGACTGGTAATACTTTTTCTGAGGATGTAGTCTCGAGCTGGAGGTTCCATCGTGACACGTGTGTAAACTTCGAGTTTAATTTTCCTTGGTTCGTTGAAGGTTTCTCCGAGGTTGAAAAATTGTTGGCCGAAACATTCGAAGGTCCTTCTACGGATATGGTAAAGAAGCAGGAAGCGAAAGTCGAAAAGTTGTCCAGGAAGCTGAAGTTGAAGAGGGCGGCTCTCCAAAGCACGAAAGAGGATTTTGCCAAGAAGAGCAAGCCATTGTTGAAAAACTTTCCTTGAACGCAATTCTGTCTTCTGAACTTCTTATTTAAGTTTTTTTTTTTGAAAGGCAAATGAAACGCCTAGTTTACAGTTTTGATTTCCTGGATTTTTGGTTTGACAGACAAATGTTACCTTGAGGGTTTTGGATTATTATTTGGAACGAACTGTTTTTAGAATAACGATGCTTTTTGGTTACGATTGCGAATGGTGCAAACATCCCAGGAAAGCCACTGAATCGTGAGCATTGCTTGTCGACAGAGAGCATGAGATGAAACATAACATGGCTATTGGTTTCATCATTCCCGTGAAAACCTGAAGTAGTAAACCATGTATTTTGTCTAGGCAAGACTTACTCGGTTTTTGGATCTTCTGGTGAAAAAGGAATCTCCCGGATGTAAGACCGAGTTTTGTAGGAAACATCGCCGTGACTGTGGAAATTCCCCAGTCATTCCTTTTCGTGTTGCCGATCCCTGGGCGGATCGTTTGTTTCCAACCTCTCGGAAGTCCCCACTCGTCCCTTGCCGTGTCACGCCTGGTAATCGAGCTGCCTAGTAGCTGAGTTGTCGATTCCTGAACGGATCGTTTGATTTTACTGTCCTGACGTCTGGGTCGAGGTATGAGATCGAGGATTGAAAATTGACATCGTGACCGAAAGATCAACCTCCCACTGTGGTCGCCAATTGTTTGAGGGTGAAAACAATTTCTGCTGATTTTGGTAATTTCGGGTGTGCGGGTGAGAAACGAGTTTAAACTCTAAACAATATACTGCAAGGGAGTAATTTAGATTTGAGAGATCAATCTGTACAAATCAGGCCAAAACCAAGAAATGGTCATTCCATACTTGCTTCGGTCACAAAGTGAAGGAGAAGGGTTGGTTTTGGGGAGGGAAGCGAAGAGAGTGTTGAGACCAGAATAGTTGATTCTGGAAGAGTAGTTGTTTCATGACTTGTATTAGAAAGTGGGAAGCTAATAGATGGAAATCTAGAAACACCACTCTCACGGCTTATTATGATAACAATTGGCATGCATGAACGTATAGATTTTCCTTATAGATTTTCCTTCCCCACGGCTTATTAAATAAATAAAACCAATGATAACTTTTTCTCTTGTCTCATTTTTTTTTCTTCTTCAATTTAATTTTTTTCTTAAAGACAAGAGAAATAAAATACAAAACAAAGTGAAAATAAAAACAAACCATGGCCGTGGGAAAAGTACTTTACCGCTTGATTCTTTCACAACTTGTATCGTCTCGAAATCATAAACTTCAATAATTCTCACCTTTTGCTTTTCTTTGCTCTTGTAAATAAGTCTCCAACTTGGATATAAAATTACACTCATTGTCTAGTTGCTTTACTTGGATATGAAATTTGCTCTTTTCTTGTTCCGTTGCTTGTAAACCTTGAACTTTTTCAACTTTCCTTGTAGATTTTGATGTCGCTCCCTTGTTGATGATGATGGTGTTTCTATGGATCCGTTGTTGTCGAGAGAGAGAATGGTGCTAACTGCAAATCGAACTACAAAAAGGAGGCTTTCATCTATAGACGTCACCCTCATGATTGACAAAATTAGCACTCAAGAGATCAAAGAGTAGTGCTTCTATTGGTGGGAGGTTGGGTAGCTCACCATTCTACCCGGAATTAATGTACGGTGATACACACTCAAAATAAATATCTTTATTTATTTATAAAGAAATCTGGTCGGTGCCTCGCATGATATAAATAGGGTAGTCTCCACTAATGATTGATCAGCAACTGTAATAATGCATGTCTCCCTGCTCCTAATCTGCATCTCCGACATGATTAAATCCATTATTTAACACTCTAACAAGCAAGAAATCCGAACGTAGTTCCCTTACACTTCCAAGTTCAGTTATGTCGGTCAGAATTCTCTATGTAAACATACCTAGAAGTATGCTAGTGACTCTAAAATCTCTAAAAGTTGGAGGTTTTATGCAATTTTTTTTTTTAAATAAATGCTTAACCACTCCCCTACACTTAAACCTTACATTGTCCTCAATGTAATTGAATCGTCCAAGTAAAGTGAAGGTGGGAAATCCTAGTATGATATGGAACAAGAAAAATAAATAAACTAAACAAAAAGAAAATAAAAAGTAAAAGGATAAGAAATACAAAACCTATGGGTTGCCTCCCATTAAGCGCTTGTTTTAAAGTCGACGGCCCGACTTAGCTTCTTGTAAGATTCACTCCCCATATACTAACAATCTGAAAATTTGGGGATCCACCCACAGTACCTGTTTTGCAAACAATAACTCCATACAAATCTTAGCACAAGAAAACAATAGTGAAATTATCGCTCGATAGAAACTTCCCCCACACTTATTCTTGTCCACACTCAGAAGTGTATAAAGAACATAGAAATTGGGAACTTCCATGTATTTCTCTTGGAAAACCTGGATAGTGTTAGCATCAAGTGTTTCCAATGGTGGATATCTAGAAACAAAATCATCCGAAAATACTTTTGAAGCACATACATTCAAACCAATAAGAGGTAAAGGAGAAGAATCAATATGCAAAGTGTTAGACAAACCTTGCACAATCTCTTGTATTACAGAATCCTCTTCATCCTTAAAAAATTCAAGTGAATTACTTACCTCTTGTATATCATGGTCCTCTATCAAACCTTGCAACCATTCTTCGTCGTTTTCTTCCGTAACCAAAGTCTTGGCATCGTTAAAATCATTGGAAAATTCAATTGGGTCTTCCACAATATCAATGAATTTGGTATCATCCTCTAGCATCATATCTTCAACATTCTCATCATCGGAATCGGGCCATTCACTAAAATGATTTTCATCGTTATAAATTGTAAGATCTTGTGAAGGTGTTACACCGTTTATAACAATAGGTAAGTCACACCCAATATCCTCCTTTTGAATAGGTGAAGGATCGTTATTATGATCCGTAGTTGGAATAACTTTATCCTTGTTACAATAATTTTCAGAAGGTTCAAAATCATCATCGTAACCCATATAATAACATTTTTCACGCTCCATTCTTAAAGCTCTTTTATCTTGAAGAATTTCTTCATCCGATGCTAGACCTTCATCGATCAATTGATAAAACCTTCTCTCAAGTTCCCTCAAACTAGGTTGCCTTACATCGAGTAGATCACGCATAGATTTAGAAGCATAACTATCCTCCCCTCCTAATGATTGTTCACTTACATACCCGTCATAAGGTTGTTGATATGTATGAGAATACCCATAAAGTATGTATGGTTGGAAGTTGACATAATGTTGAGGTTGAAAACCGTATTGATTGTTGTAATATGCTTGCTCTTGTCCCCGTACATGGAAAACTGGTACCTGAAATAAAAATTCTAGAAAACAAAGTTAAAAACAAAAATAAAACGAAAATAAAAACAACTAAAGCTGCTCCGCTGCTCCCCGGCAGCGACGCCAAAATTTGATGCGTGTCGTAACCACAACAAATTAATTAATATTTTTCTCACTAATTAACAAGTAATATAGCGATAGTAAGAATCGTTCCCACGAGGAGCAAGAGTTTTTAGTTGTCTTATAATGTCACAAAGGGGGGTTTTGGTTTTAGATTTTATAAAGAAAAATAAATAAACAAAGCAATTAAAAGATAAAAGGAAAATCAATAAGAGAGACAAGACTAAGGAATCCTTCTTCGTTGCAAAACAATGATTCAAGTTATGTTCTTTTCCATTTTTTATTAGTCACAGATTATCAGCAACCGTAGGTAAAGCATCTAGATCAGTGCTAAACCCCTAAATCCCTAGTATCACCGGATACGGAAGTTCTCGACTACCGGATTCTATTCACCAAACCACCTAGTAGTAGCTCACTCAAGATGTAATTTAGTTAAACGCATTAAGATTTATGAATTTATTAGGTTGATATTAGTAGTTAGACTCTTAGCTCAAGGTCTACTTGCTAACGTTGTTTCCACACACAATTGCTCCACGGAATCCCTCCGCAAGGTCTCGTGTTTTCTACTTGTGTAAAGAGTCAAGAAATGATTACTTATCCCCTAACTTTCACTATCTTTAGATTGATTAACGAATCAATTTAGTATGCATCCTACACGACCTATCAATCAACCATGAATGTATAAACATTCCTATTAGTAAAAACAAACGATAATCGTGTGAAAACTTCAAAGTAGATTTAAAACAAAACTCAAAACATATCAAGAACTAGGAATTCATCCTTAATCAATAAAATTAGCTACTCATGCTAAGGAGTTCACACAAAGAATAAAGAAAAGAGAAGTGTTGTGTGTGTAAAAGGTGTGTCAAAGTTGTGTAGAGAACTTCTCTATTTATAGGCCTCAATTTCCTAGCAATCCTCTTAGGAATAGAATCCTCATTCCATAATAACACCACTTTCCCAATTTGAGCCTAATTCCAATTTTAAGTCCAATTCTCCAAATCTTCCAAGTTTCCATCCAACTTCCAAATCTAAGTATTCACACCCATGAGTTTAGAAAATTCTTCACAAATTTCGGTACTTTTGGTCGACTAAAAAGTTCTGGGGATCACCGGAATTCGGTCGGGAAAGTCACTGCCGGCCACCTGAGTTCTGTACCAGTGACGAAATATTTTTTTCTGATGCCGTTATAAGTAACGGTCAATATGGTCAACCGTTAGTCGCCTGGGTCAAGGTATAGGCAGTCAGCCGAGTCAATCAGCTACATCTTACTCGACTGAATGGGTCTTATTCGCTGAGTCAAGAGCTGGATCGATCGTTGGACTCGCAGTCAACACGCCGGGATCAGACCATCGTCTTCTACTGAGTCAACTCGTCGGAGTGGAAAACCGGTCGAGTTTCGGCTGTTTATTGAGCATTTCTCAGGCCAAATTCTTCTCCCTGCGATAATCCTAAACATACATCTAAGAATTCATTCTCCATCAGAGCTTCACTGCAGATGCAACATTACTATCCATTACTTCTTCCCTTTTTATCTCAGATCAACTCACTGCAGACACCAACACAAAACCCATCTTCCTGTAGAACTTGATTTCAATTCCATCCACAATTGCATATCGATAACAACCTTGTTCTTCTTCGTCAACAACAACAGGTCTTCATATCTTTGGCCCCATTCTTTGTATCAACCAATCTTTGAATCAGACTAAACCCCATTGCAAAACCACCATGTCTGAGCATCAAACCTCACACCTTGTCTTGACCTCCATCTCAACCCATTTCATCTTCACAACATCACTAATTCTTTCCTCTGGTTTCAAATCTGTCTCCAACCCAATTCTGTTCTTCAATTGCAGAAACAATCGAAACCCTTATAAACCACATATTCAAGACCCATTTGTTGAGCAGCGACAAGAGCTTCAAGGCATCACCAATTATAGACTCAAACTCCATATTTCTTCATCTGAACTGCTTCTCGATCTCATCATCTCAATCTTTCAATTTAACAGTTGCAGCTTCTTCTCTTCAATTCCTCTGCCTATTTCTCTCTCGGTCTCACAACAAACCCATCCATCATTATCTCAAAATCCCATTCAATATTGAACCCATCATCAATTTCTGAGTTCAACAACAAACCCATAATCAACAACAACAACTTCAATTTAGATTTCTTCTCTTCCTATATCGATTCACATATCCACTATGATCATCATTTACGGCCACCAGATTCTCATCAGCAGCTCTATCTCTTAATCCTTCTCTATGAATCGATCATATTGATTCAATTTCAGAACCGAAAGCAAAAACCCCCAATTCCTTCAAACCCTATCAGTTTAAGAACACCAATATCTTATCAATATTCCTCTGCAATTCGAGTACACAACATTTCTTCTTGCTGATTCAAAACATGACAGCAGCATCAATTTATTCTTTGTATTTCTCGATCCAGATATCTCTCGGTTCAACGGCAGTCACAACTGCTTTTATTCTTTCTCAATTTCATTTAATTTAGGGGATGGAATAAATGAGAGACATACCTCTCGATTTTAGGGCTAGGTAATAGACTAGAGTAGGATATGTACACCCCAGTCACGTTGATAAGGGTTACCCCTCTGGCAGCCCCCTTAACCTCAGCTGGCATGTCTATAGTGCTCCTCCAAAAGAGTTGGCCCTTAACATTGACTGGGATCCAAATAGTGTTCGCCCATGAAATAGTACATTTGCCATTTTTACTCAAATTGGGTGATTTCTTCTTCTTTTTCTCCGTATGACTCCAGAGTACCTAATAACTCAAAAACACGCGTAAAATACATAATTTACAAGAAAACATAGCAAAGAAAGTATAACTACTACATAGTAAATTAGGTGTTTTAGACACCTATCATCTATGCAGATATTGTTGGTACAAAGCATGTGAAGATGATCTAATTTCTTTGTATACCTTGTTTTCTTTAGTTTTGTACACTGAGTTTAGGAGGTGAGAGAAATCCCAGAGAACTAATTTTATACACTTAGTTAAGGGTGAGAAAAATCCTAAGAACATAAGGATGGATTTGCAGTATAGTTGGATATTATGAAAATAATGTCAAGTATATCGAACCACGTCGGTGTCGACACTAATGGATTATAGTATTCTCAGGTTGAATATAGTTTAGTATGCCACTTTGTTGTCTTTTCATTCAGTTGATGTAAATTTTGTTAATATATTTTCTTTTGTATCATTTTAAATTATACCATAACTTTCATTTTTACATTCTATTTCATGTATTGAGACACATTTTCAATTCAAGCTAGAAAGAAAATACAGATTATCAAAATGTTTCTCAAAAGTCTAAATAGTACTTCACAGCCTTACTACTCGCATCTTTTTACTACAAAGGTTATATGTTTATGCAATGATTTCAAACAACTTTGCTGTAGCTCCCTTTAACGAACACCAAAATATACATCTCCATCATGTATTAGACTACCTCAACAAGCCCTCTACAACCTACTTCAGTTCCAACTGCAATCCAGGATGAGAGAAGCCTTACTAATAACGGATTCCTTTATAGGCAGGACAAAGTCATCTTTGCTGACTTTCTCAAAGTTATCACTATCAACTAATTTAAAAACATTCATCCACCTGCAATTAAGTAGAAAAAAAAGTATGCACCAATTCCTTCTGTGTAGAAAATATCTACAAGGTTTGGTATGTGCAGAAAACATCCACAAATTAATTTTGTGCCAAAAATCTCGACAAATTCAATTTGATGCATAAATTTAAAATATAAAACAAATCACACACTACCAAGAGGGAGAGCAAACAAAAAAAACCTTGAGTTTAGATACATAATACATCCAAAATTTACTCTCTGCAGAAAATATCCACAAGATTTGGTATGTGCAAAAAATATCCACAAGTTCATTTTGTGCGTAAAAAATCAAAAAATTCAGTCTAATTCAAATAATTGATTATCGAATGTGTGAATACTTTATACACAAAAGGTCAAAAAACAAAAATTATTGGATGTATGCATATTTTCTTCATAGACCGAATTGATGCATATTTTGATGCTTCTTACAGACCATGAAAATGGAAAAAGAAACATAGAGCAGGTAGCATAGAAATACCAATTACGTGCACTCGAGCAAATGCGTGAGATTTACTACGCCAATACATCCGATCTTGATCCACGAGTGCATTCTTTATACACAAGAAAAAAATCAAGTTATTAAAGAAATGTACTAAGATTAATTGAAATCCAATTGATCTGGTAGATCACAAGCCCGTGATGCAGTTGGTTAGCCATGAAACAAAAAGTACAACTAAGCCATAATTAGTTGTGCATATTTGAAATCTTAATGTCTAAAGCTTATGCTTTTTGGAGATAGCTAGTTTGTGCAAAATATATGACAATTCCCTATGTGTATGAAAATATCCACAATATTTGGTATGTGCAGAAAATATCCACAATTTACTCTGTGCGGAAAATATCCACAAGTTCATTTTGTTGATAAAATATCAAAAAATCCAATTTGATTCAAATAATTGATAACTGAATGTGTGCATATTTTCTACACAAAGGTCAGAAAACAAAAATTATCATGTGTATATCCTCTCCACGGAATGAAACGTGCACATTTTCAGCATATGATGAATTGGTACATGTTTTGATGCTTGTTACAGACCTTGACAATGGAAAAATAAAACGTAGAACATAGTAGCATGGAAAGGAAAATTATATATGCTCGAGAAAATCCAATGTAAAGGATAAAGCCATAAAGGTTGAAAACATAACCAGTAAGTTCATACTTAATACAACCAATTAAGTTAATATCAAATAACATCTACACATCCAAGAAGATAAAAACTAAGAAGATACAATCTGAGAGTGTTCGAGAATGAAGACTACACAAAATTGCAAATTATAGATATTCTACAGATATAAACACTCAAATTGGATATATTATTAAGTTAGATATTATACCACTTCCTGCTAACAATGATCTTAAGTAAGATATTATATAGATATGTGTGAAGATTTGCTAAAAGAATTGAACATTCAATGATGCTTGTAAAGATATGAAGTTTTTCACCAAGTTATAATCCACCCAAACCAGAACAAGAATTGAACATTAAAAGAATTGAACATTAAATTATGGTTTGACTCCGAAGTTTTTCACCAAGTTATAATCCACCTAAAAGAATTGAACATTAAATTATGGTTTGACTCCGAATATTGAAGTCCATAGTGCAACTATCTGAGTAGAGCTCTGTCACTTTATATGAATTTTAGTATGCTTGAGTGCAAACTCGTGTACATCAATTGGAATTTCGCGTCAGGGTATTTCTTCCTGTAGTCAATAAGTATGCCAACCAAGGAGATTCTTTAGTGCTTTCCAAGGTTCTGCGTAGATAGCTAGGGTCTGGAGTATAAAGGTTTTGTGGGTGTACCTCTGGTAAGCCCTCCCGAGACTATAACTCGGCCACTAGGGCCACCTAGGGGTTTAAAGGCTTATTGCATACGCTAAATGCAATCGACGATGCCTGCGTCAGTGAGTTAGGATTTTATTTTTCAATTTCATCTTTGCTCGAGGACTAGCAAATAATAAGTTTGGGGGTATTTGATAGACACATTTTTGCGTCTAATTTGTCTCGATTCTATAATTGATAATGCTCATTTTTGTACTTATTACAGTGTTTTATGTGTGTGTAGGTATTTTTGGCCAATAATCATTTTTGGAAAAATTGGCTCGAAAAGTTGGTAAAAGCGCCCGGAGGACACATGCTATTCAGACTCTCACTATGGATAAGGGGTACCCAAATTACTAAGGGGAACCCTCAGGACACCCTCAAGGAAACTTCTATTCGCACCCCTGCTCTGGATAGGGGGCGCCTCTTCTTCACAATTCAAATGAAGCTTTTTGGCGGGAAGCTGTTGCAGCAGCGAAGCAGATCTGGAGATCGAATTTTGAGCGATTTATAAGGAGATTCAATGGCTTATTTCCGTTGTACTGGACCTGTGATAGCATAACAGGGTCGTTGTGATTGATTGGACCCAACCAATTGGGCTAGATAGGCCGGGAGAAGCAAACAGAGGAGGTGAAGTTTATCGGAGTTGTTATCGTCTTTTGGTTGAGATTTTGTCGGAGTTTGACGTGGAGATGGATTGGGATTATCTTGATTCATCAAAACAGGGTTGCTAATCCCTTTAGATTCGAAAATAGAGGAGGAAATCATCGATTTGGCTAAAACAAGGAGTTCCGTGTATTCTCGGATATTTTGGTTTATGTATGGAAGTACCAGAGGATTTTACGTTATGAATTGAGTCCTTATTCAGTCTACAGGGAGTACTTGAGAGTTTGGAGAACCAAGTTGACGCGTAGATAATCTCGGAAGGGAAAGAAATCCCGAGACTTGAGGTGGAGAAAAAGATAAGAATAACCGAGGATTTCTTGAGATTCAATCGACCTGTGGGCTATAAAAGGAGTTCGGATAGGTCATAGAAGGGTTACGCATACTTTGGGGAAGTTTAGAAACAGAACAGAGCTAAGAAAAATTCACAGAGAAGAATAGCCGAGTTGCAGTCGAGAGGAAGAAGAAGAACAGAGAACCGTCACCTTTTCTTTCAAACTGTAACGATTTTCCAACAACTATTACTGTTAATATTTCTTTGTAACACTGCTTTCTGTAACAATGCGTTTTGTAACAATTACAACTGTTACAAACACACTGCTTCATACCTTCTCTTCTATTTTATCAACTTTTGATCAACAAACATGTATCTTGAGCAAGTGATTAACATGAGGAGCTAAACCCCATTGCTGAGGCGATATAGGAAGCTATTTTTCCAACAAGAAGTGGTATATTCTATTTCATCTATTTATTGCAATTATGATTATGATTTTTACTTGAGTGATTGTGATCTATTTTGATGAAGTATGCTTAGTTTATAGACTTTTGATGCTTCATACTTGATATTTACAATTATTTCTTTTGAAAACCTACTTGTTGCAATGTTTTAGAATCAAATTGAATGAGAAAATTGCATAAATATAAAGATTAGATTAAATCACTTTGAACTTGAAAAAATAGTGGAATCTTAGCCTCAGTTGTCTTTTAATATTGATATCAACTTTGTCAGTGTTTGCTATAATTATTAGTGAGTTTTCTATTTTAGTTTTAGAATTTAAGTCTATATTTTATCCTTCACAAGTCTGAGAATCGAACCACTTTTACCACTATCTATAAAACCACATCAATTTTTGGCGCCGCCAACGCGGATTTGCTTTTAGGGTTTTAGACTTATTTTTCTTTTATTTTTTAGGTTTTTATTATTTTTGTTCTTTTTTACGTTTTTGGGTATTTATCTTTTGTCTACAGGTTTTGGATCATAAAGAGAATTGAGCCAAGGAGTTTGGTGATTTCGTAAAGATTGGATCTTAAAGCATAAAGACTTGGAGCGAAAGATTAAAGCGAAAAGAACGGAAAAGAAGACAATTTCTTTTTAGTTATTTTTCTTTATTATTAAAAAAAAAAAGAAAAAAAAAAGAGAACTGTATTAGGATTTGTTATTTTTGTAATTTTTTCTTTTCTTTTTGGACACTTGGACATTAAACGTTGGACATTATTATTTGTAAACCCTAAGGAAGGGTTGGTTTAAATATAAACTGTGTGCAGAGAAGGACGGTGATTACGATATCGCCTCGGCCCCTCGGGTTCATACATGACATAAGATTCGTGGCCCGAGTCGACTTCAGCGGTTCTTCCCCCGTCTGGTACGAGAGGTAAGTTTTTCGAAACACCCGCGAATCCCCTGTCAGCGGGTTTACTGTATTCCTTCTTTTGCATATATGCTGAGGACTTGAAAACGGCTGCTTTAATTTCCTGGTAAAGGGCAAGGACTGACCATACAAGATAAGGGTTCGGATTTCATCACCGTTCTCTTCTTGCCTGCCTTAGGAAAACGAAACCAAACGCGAACCTAAGCCTAAAATTTTGACTAGAACGAGACCTATAGGGTAACGAGCTTAATAGGAAAGTCGTTCGAAAAATATTGGTTACTCTTTTGAGCATACTTCGAAGTTCATGATAGTTTCTGTGAGTTGAATGCGTGACTGCGCCGCCTTGTAACCGGTGAGGCCTTGGTTATCAAAGCTCCACTGAGCTTCCCTCGCCTCGATTCAACTTACTTTGACTCGGATTGATTCAAGAGGGGTTTGCTCAGATTGTAACGAGTTCCTTTTCGAAAGAATAGAAGCTGGTCTAGAAACAATCTAAGTGGAGCCATCATGCTTTTTGTTTGCTAGAAATTTAAGTTTGATTTGGTTGAGTCAGCCTTGTTTTGTGATTGCATAGAATTCCCTACCTTATTCTGTTGCATGCCTGAACGTAAAAGAGACGCCCTAGGTAGATTTGTTAAAGAGAAACCTAGTAGTTCTAAGCATCTCGATTACCTTAATTTAGAAAGTCCGATTCTTGAAAATTCCGTTTTTGAACGTCCGTTTGAGGAGAAAATCCCTGATAGTCCAATAGCGCCAGAAATGGCAACTTTGAAAGCTTTGTTGAACCATACTAGGACTACTCGTCCCTCGTGTATCAAGTTACCTGAAACTGAAGCAAATTATGAACTTAAGCCTGGAACCTTACAGTTGCTCCCAATCTTTTTAGGGAAAGAAAATGAAAACCCCTATTTCCATGTTATGGACTTTGAGGAAATTATGGACTTTGAGGAAATTTGTAGTACCCTGAAAATTAGAAACCTTGATGATGATGCTTTGAAACTCAGGTTATTCCCCTTTGCCTTAAAAGATAAAGCCAAGTCGTGGCTGTATAGTTTGGCTTCCGAATCATTTGAAACATATGAACAACTTACATCTGCCTTTTTGAACAAGTTTTTTCCTAGGCACAAAACATCGTCTATTAGGATGCAAATCTGCACGTTTTCGCAACAAGAGGGAGAGTCTTTGTATAGGTATTTGGAAAGGTTCAATGATTTATTAGCCCAATGTCCTCATCATGGTTTAGAAAAGGTTAGGTTAGTTCAGATCCTTTATGAGGGTTTAAATTATCCAACTACAACTACAGTAGAGTCGATGTGTACAGGTGGGTTTGAAAACCAAACAGTTGATGATGCGATGACATATTTGCATGAAATCGCCGAAAAGACCCAACAATGGGAAAGCAATAGGGTACCCCAGAAAACAATTCTTCTAGGCAGAGGAAACGTTAATAGGGTAGAAGGAAGCTTTGAATCAGATGCCAAAATTGCTGCTATAGCGAAAATGTTAGAAGCTTTAGAAGTGGGTCACACTAGTGGTAGATTGGAGCCCTTTTGGGAAGGCCAGAATAATGAAGAGCAAGACAATGCTCTCTATAATAACACTAGGTATGATAAACGTCAGAAGTTTGACCCATATTCAGAAACCTATAATCCTGGTTGGAGAAACCATCCGAAACTTTCATGGTCTAAGGGCCAGAGTCAAGGTCAGTTTAGTAATTCTAATGCTCCCCCAGGTTTTGGTTACATTAAGAATTCATCAGGCCCAGAAAACAAAACAACTAGCTTAGAGGAATCTATTAAGATGTTAGCAAAAACTCAGGATATGTTAGCACAGAGCCAAATTAGTTTTCAACAGGAAACCAAGCAGAACTTTCAAACTAATGCTCAGATCCTTGCTAAGCTAGAACTTCAAGTCGGCCAAATAGCTAAGACCTTAAGTGAGAGAGATAACGGAAGGCTCCCTAGTCAGACTACCCCCAACCCTAGAGGAGTTCATGAAGTAGGTGCAAAACCATCAAATCAATTGAATGCTATTAGAACCCTTAGGAGTGGTAGAGTAGTAGACAATCAGGTAACCATGCCCGATAGTGAACATACTGTAGTTCACCCCTCAGGATCTCATCCCTCAAGACCACTAACTGAGGGGACTGATAAAATTTCCGATGATGCCAATTCGGTTCCTGAGAGGTCTGATTTTGTGCCTAGATCCCCATTTCCCCAGCTATTAGCATCAACAAAGAAGGAATCAAACTTTAATGACATATTGGAGGTTTTTAAGAAAGTTACCATAAACCTTCCTTTATTAGATGCAATTAGGCAAATTCTTTCTTATGCCAAGTTCCTTAAGGATATGTGTACGCGAAAGCGAAAACTTAGCGTCCATAAGAAAGCCTTTTTAGTTAGTCATGTAAGTTCAATCATTCAAAACACTACCACTCCAAAGTACAAAGACCCAGGTTCCCCAACCATTGCTTGTACAATAGGTAAACACCGGGTAGAAAAAGATTTACTTGACTTAGGATCTAGTGTGAACTTACTGCCGTACCATGTGTACTTACAGATAGGACTTGGTGAAATGAAACCTACTCAGATAACACTGCAGTTAGCTGATAGGTCTGTAAAAATTCCTCGAGGTGTTATCGAGGATGTTCTTATTGAGGTCGACAAGTTTATTTATCCAGTGGATTTCGTGGTCCTAGATACCCAACCTGTCCCTGACCCAGAGAACCAGATACCTGTGATTTTAGGTCTCCCATTTTTAGCTACGTCTTATGCGATCATAAACTATCGAAATGGTGTGATGAATTTATCCTTTGGTAATATGACTATCGAAATGAACATTTTTAATGTCAGTAAGCTACCTTATGAGCTAGATGACACATGTGTTGAAGAGGTGAATATGATAGAATCCTTAGTTCAGGAGTCATTACCAAACATCTTGTCTGAAGACCCATTAGAGAGTTGTCTATCCCATTTTGGTTTAGATTTTGACGATGATAGTACCATTGAACAAGTAAATGCTCTATTAGATTCTACCCCTGTGTTAGACACTGATAGATGAAAAGCTAGGTTCGAACCATTACCAGCTTCTGAGACTACCTCAGTTCCTTTCTTAGAAGAGCCCCCTAAGTTGGACCTCAAACCACTACCAGATAACCTGAAGTATGTGTTCTTAGGCCCATCTGAGACTTTACCTGTGATTATTGCTGCCGACTTGGATAGTGATCAGGAAAGTAGGCTAGTAAAAGTACTTCAAGATAATAAGGAAGCTTTAGGGTGGTCTATAACAGACATTAAGGGTATTAGTCCTACCGTTTGTATGCATCAGATTCATTTAGAGGAAGACTCCAAATCTTCTAGGGAGATGCAACGTCGACTGAACCCTAACATGAAAGAAGTATTTCGAAAAGAGGTGTTTAAGTTGTTAGATGCGGGTATTATCTACCCAATTTCAGACAGTAAGTGGGTCAGCCCTGTTCAGGTTGTTCCCAAGAAATCAGGTATCACTGTAGTCCAGAATGAGGATAATGAGTTAATCCCAACCCGAGTGACCACGGGATGGCGTGTCTGTATCGACTATAGGAAATTGAACAAGGTAACAAGGAAGGATCACTTTCCCCTTCCTTTTATCGACCAAATGCTAGAAAGATTAGCTGGATATAGTTTCTATTGCTTTTTAGATGGCTTTTCCGGATATTATCAGATCGTTATTGCCCCAGAAGACCAAGAGAAAACCACTTTTACCTGTCCCTCTGGTACCTTCGCGTATAGACGCATGCCTTTCGGGCTGTGTAATGCCCCTGCGACTTTTCAGCGTTGTATGATGAGCATATTTTCTGATATGGTAGAACGGTTTTTAGAGGTCTTTATGGATGATTTTTCAGTGTTTGGTTCATATTTTGATGAGTGCTTGCATCATTTGACATTAGTGTTGACTAGGTGTAAGGAAAAGAATTTAGTGCTTAATTGGGAAAAATGCCATTTCATGGTTAAATCAGGAATTGTTTTAGGGCACATCATTTCTTCAAAGGGTATAGAGGTAGACAAAGCCAAAGTTGACCTTATTAAGACTTTACAGGTCCCAAAAACCGTAAAAGCCATTAGGTCATTCCTAGGGCATGCAGGTTTTTACCGTCGATTCATTAAGGATTTTAGCTTGATTTCTAGACCTCTTTGCAATTTGCTTTCAAAAGATGTTAAGTTTGTCTTTGATGATGCTTGTTTAGAGGCTTTTGAGAAGCTTAAAAATTTACTCACTACCGCTCCCATAGTCCAGGCACCCAACTGGAACCTACCCTTTGAGATTATGTGTGATGCTTCATATTGTGCTATACGCATTGTGTTAGGTCAACGTGTTGACAAATTACTTCATGTGATTTACTATGATATCAAAACTCTGAATGATACCCAGTTGAACTATACAACTACCGAGAAGGAACTTTTAGCCATCGTAATTTTCCTTGGATAAGTTTAGATCCTACCTATTAGGTTCTAAGATCGTAATCTATACTGATCATGCTGCTTTGAAATACCTTTCGTCTAAGAAGGATACCAAACCTAGATTGATTAGGTGGATCCTATTGTTACAAGAATTTTCTCCAGACATTAGAGACAAATATGGTGCTGAAAATGTAGTAGCAGACCACTTATCTAGGCTAGTTGTTAGTTCCCCTAGTGATTCCCTTCCTATAAGGAATAACTTTCCTGATGGACAATTGTTCTCTGTTTCCCAATCACCTTGGTATGCAAATATAGTGAATTATCTTGTTACTGGACGAACCCCTCAACATTGGGGTAAACAAGATCGTTCTAGGTTTTTAGCCGAGGTTAAGCATTTCTTTTGGGACGATCCTTATTTGTTTAAGTATTGTCCAGACCAGATTATTAGGAGATGTGTACCTGAGAGTGACCAGTCCAGTATTCTTTCCTTTTGTCATGAACATGCTTGTGGGGGTCATTTTAGTGCTAAGAATACTTCTGTTAAGATATTGCAGTGTGGCTTTTACTGGCCTTCGTTGTTTAAGGACTCCCATAGTCACTGTGTGTCTTGTGATCGTTGCCAGAGGTTAGGGACCATTTCCCGTAGAAATATGATGCCTTTGAACCCTATTTTAGTGATTGAGGTCTTTGATGTGTGGGGCATTGATTTTATGGGTCCATTTCCTAATTCTTTGGGTTATCTTTACATACTTGTCGTTGTAGACTATGTGTCTAAGTGGGTTGAGGCGGTTCCGTGTAAAACAAATGACCATAGGGTCGTAATTAAGTTTTTGAAAGAGAATATACTTACACGTTTTGGTACACCGCGATCTATAATTAGTGATGGGGTTTCACACTTTTGTAATAGACCGTTTGCTCTGTTAATGAAACAATTTGGTATTACCCACAAAGTAGCTACCCCGTATCACCCACAGACTAGTGGTCAGGTAGAGGTTTCCAATAGGGAAATTAAGCGTGTTTTAGAGAAAACAGTTAATCCTAATAGTAAAGACTGGTCGTCGAGGCTTACTGATGCCTTATGGGCTTACCGTACCACGTTTAAGACACCCATTGGAATGTCTCCCTACCATTTAGTATTTGGCAAGGCATGTCACTTGCTTGTTGAGTTAGAGCATAGAGCCTATTGGGCTATTAAGCAGTTAAACTTTTCACTTGACAAGGCAGAAGCTCACAGAAAGCTCCAACTCAATGAGTTGGACGAGATTCGTAGAGATGCATACGATAGTGCTAAGGAGTATAAGAACAAAATGAAACTTGTGCATGATAAGAATATTTTACGGAATTCATTTTCTCCAGGTCAAAAAGTTCTTCTGTATGACACTCGTTTGCATCTATTCCCCGGGAAACTGCGCTCTCGGTGGACCGGTCCTTTTGTGGTCCGTACTGTTTTTCCTCATGGCGCTATTGATATTGAGACATCATATGGTACTAGTTCTTCAAAGGTTAACGGTCAGAGATTGAAGCCCTTTTTAGAGCCTTTTCCTACAGGTGATGTTGAGGAGGTCCCTCTGGAGGACCCTGTTTACCCTTGATTGACCATCGAGGCGATTCGTATGTTGTATAATATTTTTGTCAGATTTTGGTTTCACTTCACCCAGGTACTATCTTTCCGAACTCTCTCTTTACTATTTCCTCATGTTACTTATATTTTTGGTACTGTTCTTTCATTTGAAACATTGAGGACAATGTTAGATTTAAGTTTGGGGGTGGGGTAGAAACTTTTTGTTTTAAATAAACTCCAGAGCCTAGAAATTTATGCATATTAAGGATAGCACTAACCAACCTAAGTGGATGGAAGCATTTTGGTTGTAGGAGTTGAGGAACCAATCTGATTAGATGGAAACATCTAGAAGAGTCTATTCATAAATAACATGATAGTTTCACCATATCTCGTTGGGTCCTTTTCACTTCTATTTTTATTTTATTTTGTTTTTAAACTATGTTACTCTAAGTGATTAGGTGGGGCTCACTATTCAAGTTGTTACCAATGCTAGGGTGAATTAGAGTGATTGAGATACCATGAAAAAAAAAGAAAAAGTTGAAAAAGAAAAAGAAAAAAAGAGATGAAAAAAAAAATTGAGACCAGACCATTTGACCAAAAGGAATAAATTCAATAAATTCGACCACTGGTACCCTTGTATATGTCAGCTGTGTTGACCTAGAGTTAGGATTATCAATCACTGGTTCCCTTGTATATGCCAGTTGTGTTGATATTAGTCAGACTAGTATCTCAGTCCATTAGGATAGGTTCATTTTTGGCGGAGGCCTTCAGACAGATATGAGGAACACCGTTCACTTAGTAATAATCAAAACCATCTACGTTTTTCTATATCCATCTCTTAATCTATCCATGTGATTGGTTTGACTCCGAATATTGATGTCCATAGTGCAACTATCTGAGTAGAGCTCTGTCACTTTATATGAATTTTGGTATGCTTGAGTGCAAACTCGTGTACAAAAATTGGAATTTCGCATCAGGGTATTTCTTCCTGTAGTCAATAAGTATGCCAACCAAGGAGATTCTTTAGTGCTTTCCAAGGTTCTGCGTAGATAGCTAGGGTCTGGAGTATAAAGGTTTTGTGGGTGTACCTCTGGTAAGCCCTCCCGAGACTATAACTCGGCCACTAGGGCCACCTAGGGGTTTAAAGGCTTATTGCATACGCTAAATGCAATCGACGATGCCTGCGTCAGTGAGTTAGGATTTTATTTTTCAATTTCATCTTTGCTCGAGGACTAGCAAATAATAAGTTTGGGGGTATTTGATAGACACATTTTTGTGTCTAATTTGTCTCGATTCTATAATTGATAGTGCTCATTTTTGTACTTATTACGGTGTTTTATGTGTGTGTAAGTATTTTTGGCCAATAATCATTTTTGGAAAAATCGGCTCGAAAAGTTGGTAAAAGCGCCCGGAGGACACATGCTATTCAGACTCTCACTATGGATAAGGGGTACCCAAATTACTAAGGGCACCCTCAGGACACCCTCAAGACAACTTCTATTCGCTCCCCTGCTCTGGATAGGGGGCGTCTCTTCTTCACAATTCAAATGAAGCTTTTTGGCGGGAAGCTGTTGCAGCAGCGAAGCAGATCTGGAGATCGAATTTTGAGCGATTTATAAGGAGATTCAATGGCTTATTTTCGTTGGACTGGACCTGTGATAACATAACAGGGTCGCTGTGATTGATTGGACCCAACCAATTGGGCTAGATAGGCCAGGAGAAGCAAACAGAGGAGGTGAATTTTATCAGAGTTGTTATCGTCTTTTGGGTGAGATTATGTCATTGTTTGACGTGGAGATGGATTGGGATTATCTTGATTCATCGAAACAGGGTTGGTAATCCCTTTAGATTTGAAAATAGAGGAGGAAATCATCGAGTTGGCTAAAACAGGGAGTTCCGTGTATTCTCAGATATTTTGGTTTATGTATGGAAGTACCAGGGGATTTTACGTTATGAATTAAGTCCTTATTCAGTCTGCAGGGAGTACTTGAGAGTTTGGAGAACCAAGTTGACGCGTAGATAAGCTTGGAAGGGAAAGAAATCCCGAGACTTGAGGTGGAGAAAAAGATAAGAATAACCGAGGATTTCTCGAGATTCAATCGACCTGTGGGCTATAAAAGGAATTCGGATAGGTCATAGAAGGGTTACGCATACTTTGGGGAAGTTTAGAAACAGAACAGAGCTAAGAAAAATTCACAGAGAAGAATAGCCGAGTTGCAGTCAAGAGGAAGAAGAAGAATAGAGAACCGTCACCTTTTCTTCCAAACTGTAACGATTTTCCAACAACTATTACTGTTAGTATTTATTTGTAACACCGCTTTCTGTACCAATGCGTTTTGAAACAATTATAACTGTTACAAACACGCTGCTTCATACATTCTCTTCTATTTAATCAACTTTTGAGCAACAAACATGTATCTTGAGCAAGTGATTAACATGAGGAGCTAAACCCCATTGCTGAGGCGATATAGGAAGCTATTTTTCCAACAAGAAGTGGTATATTCTATTTCATCCATTTATTGCAATTATGATTATTTACCTTGAGCTATAATTGAATATGATTTTTAGTTGAGTGATTGTGATCCATTCTGATGAAGTATGCTTAGTTTATAGACTTTTGATGCTTCATACTTGATATTTACAATTATTGCTTTTGAAAAGCTACTTGTTGCAATGTTTTAGAATCAAATTGAATGAGAAAATTGCATAAATATAAAGATTGGATAAAATCACTTTGAACTTGAAAAAATAGTGGAATCTTAGCCTCAGTTGTCTTTTAATATTGATATCAATTTTGTCAGTGTTTGCTATAATTATTAGTGAGTTTTTTATTTTAGTTTTAGAATTTAAGTCTATATTTTATCCTTCGCAAGTCTGAGAATCGAACCACTTTTACCATTATCTACAAACCACATCAAATGTTACCACTGGTCCCAATTGGTTCAGTTAAAGAAGCATTCCTTGAGCATAATGTTGCAAACTATCAACATAATTCTTAATTTTATCATACGTCATTGATTGTATGTGGACCAACATACAATTATAGGTATCTATGGAGCCTTTTGCACAATTTACTAATGCAAATTCAAATAGATAATATACAATTTAAGGATTCTTAAATAATGACAGGAAACCTGAAAAAGCGGGGGTCTAACAACCTCAACCAATATTTCGATTAGCAATCTGTATGGACAAACTCCAATATACTTTTATGAGAATCAACTAGACAGTTAGACTCAATCAATAGAAAAGTATATCAAAGAGTTTTATATCTCTATCTCTTGATTTAATTCTTACTCAAGCAAATCTACGAGTCTTGATTAAATACAAGAGATATAAACTTGGATGGTACCAAAGACATCCAAGGATGAATCAATTTCTAATCAACAACCAAAGGTTGGATCTCACAATTGATCGATACAAGCACAACCCTGTGATATTTCAATTTTATAACAAAATATAATGCGGAATAGAAGTAACATAGACAGCAAAAATTTGTTAACGAGGAAACCGCAAATGCAGAAAAACCTCGGGACCTAGTCCAGATTGAACACCACAATGTATTAAGCCGCTACAGACACTAGCCTACTACAAACTAACTTCGGTCTGGAATGTAGTTGAACCCTATTCAATCTCACACTGATTCAAGGTACAATTGCGATCCTTACGTCTCTGATCCCAGCAGGATACTACGCACTTGATTCCCTTAGCTTATCTCACCCGCAACTAAGAGTTGCTACGACCCTAAGTCGGATAATTGATGGACAAATCTGTCTCATACAGAAAAGTCTATAGAATTGTATAAATCTGTCTCCCACAGAAATACCCAAGAATTTTTGTTCCGTATTTTGATAAATCAAGGTGAATAGGAACTAATTGATAAAACGGTCTTATATTCCCGAAGAACATCCTAGTATTATCAATCACCTCACAATAATCTAAATCGTATGTTAGCGAAACTAGATATTGTGGAATCACAAACGATGATATGAAGATGTTTGTGATTTCTTTTTATCTTTCCCTATCGGAAATATAATCTCAAGCCAATTATTCAATTGAAATCTTACTATAGAAAATGACAAGATCAGATCGCTCAACTACAAGAAAAGTAGTTTCGTCTGGCTTCACAATCCCAATGAAGTCTTTCAGTCGTTAACCTACAGGGTCTCGAGAAGAAACCTAAGGTTAAAGGAGAATCGACTCTAGCAAACCAACTAGTATCACACAAGAGGTGTGGGGATTAGTTTTTCCAGATGATAGATGTCTCCTTTATATAGTTTTCGAATCAGGGTTTGCAATCTATGTTACCTTGGTAACAAAGCATTCAATATTCACTGTTAGATGAAAAACTTGATTCAACCAAGCTAATATCTTTCAACCGTTAGATCTAAACTTAGCTTATCACACACACAAATGAAACGTATTCATTTAGGTTTGAGTAACCGTACCTAAACGTGTACACTTAGTTGGTTCAAAAATAGTTAACCAATGGTTAGCCATATGAGCACTTTCATATTAACCGTATTCATCTTTCTCATAACTAGTTCCAATGACTCATAAGAACTAGTTGAAGAGTTGTTCAATTTCTTAGGTCTTTATTCATAGACACAATTGAAACAAAATCAGTTTGATCCACTTGAATCAATTCATGAAAAATATAGCCACGGTTTGCAAAGATTGCATTCCCTATAATTTATTGTTTAAAGTTCATGAACTACCGATTTGAGATATCACCAGCTTGAGTACGTGTACGGGTATGCGTACCTTAGCTACCAGATTTGAGTTTATAAACTCAGCACAAATTTTCGGTTCGAAAACTTCCGTGGGTACGCGTACCTAAGGTGACTGGTTTACTAGTTTGCAAACTTACAAACTCCAGTAGAAATTTTCTGTATGAAAACTTCCGTGGGTACGTGTGCGGGTACGCATACTCAACCCGTCTTCTTCACCAATACTGCATGCTCACATATGCACGCACTTGGCTTCCGGTACATGAATTTATACACTAATGTGCGAACACACTATATATGCTTATATCCATAGATGGTAATTTCAACTCTACATTTCAATCATTGAAACATTCTTCTATAATGTTATAACAATCGTTATTCACGACTATCGTCATCAAATCTATTTTCAAGATTGAAACGTCATCATGACTTTCGTCACAGGTAAAGATGAAAATGGTTAAAGCGAAAGCTTACCAACACATGTTTCGAGAAAAAGATAGGCGAGTAAACTCTGCTCGAAATAACAAATATGTATGTATGAAAACTATCATACTTAAACGACTTTGTCTCAAGAGTAGGATATAGAATATACTTTTGAGTGATAGATAAGTTCAAGTATCCACATACCTTTTAATCGGATGAAGTTCCACCGGTTCCTCGAGTAGTTCTTCGTCTTCGTAAGATGATCGCCATGGAGTCTGGAGCTTCAACCACACTTGACTATCCTAGACCGAGACTTAGTCATAAGTAAACTATAAATCAAGACATATAGTTTTGATCGCTAATATTGACAAACATGCTTGAGATAGCAACACATGTGAGTTCGACCGAACAATGCTCTAATAATCTCCCCCTTTGTCAATTTTAATGGCAAAACTATCAATACATATGGATTACAAAAAAGATAAAACTTTGTAGCTTCTCGTCCATATGCTTGATCTCCTTGGTGCTTCAACATTACACGAAATCTTCGTCACTTGCAAGTCTCCAATGATTCCAAAGGTTGTAAGTTTAACATCATCGTTGTTGAAGTTCCGTAGCCATAAAAATGAGAAAACAAAAGATCATTGTTATACAGTGTCATAGTATTATTACACAGTATCAAAGTTCTCATATCACAACTTCGACAACAATACTATGGTGATATGTATCACTCCCCACTTAGTGAATACTTCGTCTCAACACGAAAACCTCTCCCCCTTACATAATGATCCGTAAAACACGTAAACCATATGTATTTGTAGTGTGAACTACATATTAATTCTCCCCTTTTTTGTCAATAAAATTGGCAAAGGTACGAAAATGGGATCCTAATGAAATTCTCATGGAGACACTTCAATACCAAAGAAAAGTACATATCAACTTTGTTTTGATGCAATCATAAAGCCGAAGCTAAATGCATTCATCATGGAGTTTGTAAAGATACAAGATAACTCCTCAAATATTCCATAGCCGTACTCCCCACAAAGATATGGTAATTAAGCGCAAGTTCAAAAGAACTCTCCCCCATTTGATGTCATTCCCGAAAGAACAACAAGAGCGACCTTACTTTTACAAGAAAAGAAGGATTTCTTTGGACACCACAAACCAAAAAATGATTTTGTTATCCAAAAATTATCAATCAAATTAACCACAAGAGAACCCAGGATTAATCTAATCGGAATGCACAACCAAAATAATCACAAACGAATCTATGATTAGTTTAGTTGAAATTCTCACACAAGAAGACTTATGGAGCCACACAGTATTTACATAAAATATGGATCAGGGAAGATCAATACTGCGAAATATACAAGGATTCATTCTATTTTCCATCACTATTTGCATAACGATATACAATAGACATAATCCTTATAAACAAAATATTTTAACCTATCTTCCATCAAAGAATTGACATAATAGGCTTAACTTTTGTTTGTCAAAAGTTCATTTATTCTTTTATCAATACATGCATATCGACATATAAAGAAATAACTTTTGACATCGTATGGGACAATAATAGTTCACGGACGCAAACACACATATCCCATAACATATTGCAATATATAAAACCATAAAGATTAATACTGCAATCATCATCTTCCAAAATAATTTTTTAGAATTTAAACAAATAAACCTAAAAACAAGAAGATGAAAACGTTGGACATAGCTATGTGTACTCACAATAATGGCTATTCCAAACTCTAGTTATCTTCTAGACAAAAACAAGAATAAAATTCTCATAAGAAGATTTACTAGAAATTATAGATCTTTCTCAGAGCATCCACAGAGAATTCCTTCTTATTATTGAAGAATCTATTGATAATGGGATCATTTAATTCCTCTAGATCTTCGGAAATGTCAGTTAACTCACTAAGTTTTCTTTTCAGTTCACACAAGGTGTTCTTGGTTAGAGACAACATTTGTTCATATTGAGTTATCTTTTCTAAAGAGGAAACGATTTGAGATTTTAAATCATTTCTCTTGTTGATGAAATCTTTCACCATGCCTCTAAAATCATTATTATAATGACAAACATACAAGAGACAGTTAGAGGAAGAACCTTCTTCGTTGATTGTCGAATTTACTTTCTTTACTCTTGAGGAAGAGATTCCTTCACAAAGATACATATTAAATGCTTCGACTGCATCTCGTCTTGTGATCCCTCTAGTTGCAGGAGCCATGGGAATGTATCTTTTGATAAGGAAGGAGAAAAGAAGGACACATAATTACATATACAGATTTGTAAACTCACAACCCTAAAAAGGCATTGGATGAGTCTTTCAGGATTTGTTATCCGCCTTCCATCTTCTTAGGAGTATATTTTCTTAACAATTAAAAGAAAAAGATTTACACACACAAGGACTTGAGACACTTTTTAGTGCAACCCTCATTTTTCCCAAGCTAAAAATGAGGATGCGGACGTCACCAGCATTAGTTGGTGACTGAGTGAGCCATATGCCCACACCTCTTATTTTTTCGTGGCTTTTCACTGTTTGTTGTGTAGACAAATTTCTTACCTTGTCTCGATCTGGATTTTTTTTAAAAAGCTTGGTTATCTGGACCCAGATTCATTTTCTGCATGTTCTCTTGAAGTTTGGTGATTCTCTTATTGCTCTTTCTGAATCTCCAACAAGTGCTCTGTTCATGCTTTGAATGTCCACAATAAGAACAAATCAATGAGGATTTTTCGTCTTTATGTGATTTTTCCTGTTTAACACAACAATCAACAAAAGTTGTTCCTTGATTAGTAGGAATACACAACTTTGAGCTTTGAGTTTTGCTTTTGAATCCTAAACCATTAGTGTTTCCAAAGGATCTCTGACCAAATAACATTGCTGCAGTTTTGTCAGAGCTTCCAGATAACCTTTGCAGGTCATACTTGAGAGTGTTAATCTCTTCTTCCTTTAGACACATGGTTCTGACGGACTTGTCATTAAGATGCTCTATCTCAATATTTTTTTCATGGAGTGATGATTCAACTCTCTTGAATGAGGCTTTCAAGTGAAGATTTTCTTGAAGAATCTCTTTATTCAAGAGTTCAAGAAACTCTGTGTTACATTCAAGTTATGAATCAGAAGTTGAAGAGGAGAGAGACTCTGTAGTAGACTCTTTTGAGACATCCAGAGTAGTTTTGTCTTTTATTGAATCATCAGATGCATTAACTGAAGATGGATATTCATTACATCTATTTTTCCCCTTTATAAAATCCTTGACCTTTCTGATTAATAGTGAATTATCACATTCGTCATCCCAAGACAAATGAGAGGATACACCTGTTTTGGTTACAGCATTGAGCGTGAACGTTCTGCTTGTGTCAAGAGTTTTTAACTTTCCTATCAAAGTGTTTCTGGAAAGTGTATCAAGGTTATTTCCCTCAACGATGGCATGCTTCTTAGAATCGTATCTAGATGGTAGCGATCTAAGAATTTTCATCACAATGTCCTTTTCAGGAATAGTCTTACCCAATGCAAAAGATGCATTAACAATTTCAGACACTTTGTGATTAAACTCATTTAATGAATCTTCATCTGCCATACGAAGGTTTTCCCAATCGGAATTAAGGTTTTGAATCCTAGCTTCCTTTTCACTGGTATTACCTTCGAATACGGTTTCTAAGATATCCCACACATCTTTAGACCTAGTGCTGTTTGACACATGGTGCTGAGGGTAATGGCATGTATGATGGCATTCAAACCATCATAGTTTTTCTTTGCAGCAATTATCTCAGCAACATCGTATTCGCCAATATTTTTACTGCAACAATGGGAGCATCATAGCCATTGAAAACATATACCCATGATTGAAAATCACGCGCTCGAAGAAAAGCTCGCATAACAATTTTCCACCATAAGTAATTAGAGCCATTGAAGACTGGTGGTACGTTAATAGAGATAACACCTTTGTCCATAGAGTCATATCGCTATAAACACATACTTTTGAGGTCTTGAACGTGTTTTCCTGCTCTGATACCAATTGAAAAAGCGGGGGTCTAACAACCTCACCCAATATTTTGATTAGCAATCTGTATAGACAAACTCCAATATACTTTTATGAGAATCAACTAGACAGTTAGACTCAATCAATAGAAAAGTATATCAAAGAATTTTATATCTCTATCTCTTGATTTAATTCTTACTCAAGCAAATCTGCGAGTCTTGATTAAATACAAGAGATATAACTTGGATGGTACCAAAGACCAATATCCAAGGATCAATCAATTTCTAATCAACAACCAAAGGTTCGATTTCACAATTGATCGATACAATGCACAACATGTGATATTTCAATTATATAACAAAATATAATGCGGAATAGAAATAACATAGACACCAGAATTTTTGTTAACAAGGAAACCGCAAATGCAGAAAAACTCCGGGACCTAGTCCAGATTAAACACCACACTGTATTAAGCCGCTATAGACACTATCCTACTACAAACTAACTTCGGTCTGGACTGTAGTTGAACCCTAATCAATCTCACACTGATTCAAGGTACAGTTGCGCTCCTTACATATCTGATCCCAGCAGGATACTACGCACTTGATTCCCTTAGATTATCTCACACGCAACTAAAGGTTGCTACGATCCTAAGTCATAGAATTGATAGACAAATCTGTCTCACACAGAAAAGTCTATAGAATTTAATAAATCTGTCTCCCACAGAAATACCCAAGAGTTTTTGTTCCGTCTTTTGATAAATCAAGGTGAATAGGAACTAATTGATAAAGCGGTCTTATATTCCCGAAGAACATCCTAGTATTATCAATCACCTCACAATAATCTAAATCATATGGTAGCGAAACTAGATATTGTGGAATCACAAATGATGAGATGAAGATGTTTGTGATTTCTTTTTATCTTTCCCTATCGGAGATATAATCTCAAGCCAATTATTCAATTGAACTCGTATGATAGAAAATGGCAAGATCAGATCGCTCAACTATAAGAAAAGTAGTTTCATCTGGCTTCACAATCCCAATGAAGTCTTTCAGTCGTTAACCTACTGGGTCTCGAGAAGAAACCTAAGGTTAAAGGAGAATCGACTCTAGGAAACCAACTAGTATCACACAGGAGGTATGGGGATTAGTTTTTCCAGATGCTAGATGTCTCCTTTATATAGTTTTCAAATCAGGGTTTGCAATCTATGTTACCTTGGTAACAAAGCATTCAATATTCACCGTTAGATGAAAAACCTGATTCAACCAAGCTAATATCTTTCAACCGTTAGATCAAAACTTAGCTTTTCACATACACAAATGAAATGTATTCATTTAGGTTTGAGTAACCGTACCTAAACGTGTACACTTAGTTGGTTCACAAATAGTTAACCAATGGTTAGCCATATGAGCACTTTCATATTAACCGTATTCATCTTTCTCATAACTAGTTCAAATGACTCATAAGAACTAGTTGAAGAGTTGTTCAATTACTTAGGTCTTTATTCATAGACACAATTGAAACAAAATTGGTTTGATCCACTTGAATCAATTCATGAACAATATAGCCACGGTTTTCAAAAATTGCATTCCTTATAATCTATTGTTTTAAGTTCATGAACTACCGATTTGAGATATCACCATCTTGAGTACGCGTACGGGTATGCGTACCTTAGCTACCGGATTTGAGTTTATAAACTCAGCAAAAAATTTTGGTTCGAAAACTTCCGTGGGTACGCGTACCTAAGGTGACTGGTTTACTAGTTTGCAAACTTACAAACTCCAGCATAAAATTTCGGTATGAAAACTTCCGTGGGTACACGTACTCAACCTGTCTCCTTCACCAATACCGCATGCACACATATGCACGCACTTGGCTTCCGGTACATGGATTTATACACTAATGTGCGAACACACTATATATGTTTATATCCATGGATGGTAATCTCAACTACATTTCAATCATTGAAACATTCTTCTATAATGTTATAACAATCATTATTCACGACTATCGTCATCAAAGCTATTTTCAAGATTGAAACGTCATCATGACTTTTGTCACGGGTAAAAATGAAAATGGTTAAAGTGAAAGCTTACCAACACATATTTCGAGAAAAAGATAAGCGAGTAAACTCGGCTCGAAATAGCAAATGTGTATGTATGAAAACTATCATACTTAAACGACTTTGTCTCAAGAGTAGGATATGGAATAGACTTTTGAGTGACAGATAAGTTCAAGTCTCGATATACCTTTTAGTCGGATGAAGTTCCACCGGTTCCTCGAGTAGTTTTTCGTCTTCGTAAGATGATCGCCATGGAGTCTGGAGCTTCAACTACACTTGACTATCCCAGACCGAGACTTAGTCATAAGTAAACTAGAAATCGACACATATAGTTTTGATCAGTAATATTGACAAACATGCTTGAGATAGCAACGAATGCGAGTTCGACCGAGCAATGCTCTAACAAAACCTAAGAATTGTAATTAGCCCAACAAAAATTAATTACTGATTGTGTGAATATTATCTACACAAAGGTCAGAAAACAAAAACTATTTCTGTGTGCATATTTTCTCCACAGAATGAGGGTGCACATTTCTGCACCGATTGAATTTTAACATAAAATCTTTGCAATTTGCGCAGGTATGTTCCAGTAGAAAGACGAACACAGAATTCAGATACTCTTGACAAAATATTTATCATCATTCCATGGTATATACTACTAACAAGACTGTCTTGAAATTCAAATAGACCATATGTACTCTAAGATCTATTTGAATTTGCAGTAGTAAATCTCCTAAAAACCATAAACCAATTGAATTAAGAAACACAAAATACATAAATGTAGATCCAAGGGAAATGCATTGAAATAGGAAAAAGGATTACCTTTGAATGGATTTTAATCTAGTTCATAGCTTCTATTATGTTTATGGAACTACATTATCAAACATTTATTAAATCTGTAAAACCTATAAGAAAAAAAGGAAAAAATTAGATGGATCGAGAGAGAACAAGAATGAAATAATTTGTAACCCAAATCAAAAAGCTAACAAGTTCAATATTTACCTTTCTTTCTCAATCGACTTAGATCTGGATTTGAACACCATGAAATCGAATTTGCAACAACTTCGTCTCTCAATCTCTCCCTCTCAATCTCTCTCGATCTCTGTCTCTTCCTCTTATTCATTAGGATCGATCTGTTGTTCTGATTATTACTAGATTTCTGGTGGTGGATCTAATCAATGGTGATGTTACAACGAGTATCGTCGTCGTTTGAATTTGCAGAGGTAAATTCTTGGCGTCTGGTGGTGGATCGAAAAAACAAAGACAAATGAAGAAAATAAGAATAGTCTTCTCGATTAAGCTGAAGGCTATTTACGGAATGATTTTTTTTATTAACGTTGATTTCATCGAATAAATTTAATTAAATAACCCTACATATTATTATTTTGGCCTTCTCTCTTAGATGGGCTTGAAAAATCTGAATCCATATCAATTCCAAGGCCAAGAGAGTAAGAAAGAGTAAGGAGAGGGTCAAACACTTAATTCCCACTTGTTGAAAAACAGATTGGTGTTTGGATCGAGATTGAGACTGTTTTAGGAGATTAAAATGACAGGCAGTGTGGTTCCTTGAATTCGGATTGCAGAGAAGAAGAAGATGTAAGAGATGGTGATTGATGTTGATATGAAAAGAGAACTGAGATGGGATAGTGTAGATTAAGGTAAGTTTGAATGGTTGAATGATATATTGAATGTGGATTATTGTCGGAGTTGAGATTTTCAGGAAATGAGGTGTAGAAAAGTTGGTTTTTCAGCTGCAATAGCTTACTTCGGTTAACAGACAAGTGCAGACAAAGGTGTTTGTTTAAATGTCTGAATGGTTTGCAAACAGAAGTGTGACAAGTGTGTCACTACGGGCCAATCTATCACAAGTTCAGAAGTGTGGCATCTGAATAGCGTGGAAAGTTTGTAACAAAAATATAACAAGAATAATGGTTAGAGCTTGTGGCAGAAGCGTGACGAAAAGATTATCAGAGAATCTTGAAAAGCAAATAAGTATGACAGTTTTCACAAAAAAAGAGTGACTGGAACAGAGAAGACGAGAAGAAGAAACAACTGCAAGATTGTGAAGAAATAGAAGCAATCACCAAGAAGTGATGAGAGAGAGAAGACAACAATAGTAGGTTAAAATCCTATGAGTTTTCTAAAGAGTACAAGAAGTATTCTACTGAAGTGAAGAGGACCGAAATGTCCCTAAACTACGATAATGGAACATGTATGTACTAAACTTACAAGAGGACCGCAATGTCCTTAAACTACGAAGGGGATCGAAATTGTCCTAAAATTATGATGAAGACCGAAACGTCCCTAAACTACAAAGAGGCCCAAAATGTCCTTAAACTACAAATTTGGACGGCAATGTCCTTAAACTACGAAGGGGACCGAAATGTCCTAAAACTACGATTGAGACATAATGTCCTTAAACTTCCATTGTAACCGTAATGTCCTTAAACTTCCGAAGGGGACCGAAATGTCCAAAAACTATGATTGGGACCGTAATGTCCTTAGACTACAATTGGGACTGAGATGTCCTAAAACTACGAAGATGGGACCGAGATGTCCTAAAACTACGAAGATGAGGACCGAAACGTCCTTAAACTACGACGAGGACCAAAATTGGCAGAACTTTTCACAAAAATGTTTGGGAAAGCTCAGTTTAAATTTATTTTGTCCAAGATGGGCATTCGTGATCTACACGCTCCTTCTTGAGGGAGGGTATTAGGAAATAATATAGGTGAGTCTATATTTAGAAGATTCGTATGTTAAGTTGTGAGAGTTCTATTAGAGATTGAATATCTTGAGAACCAAGTCTTGTGATTGTATAAATAGCTTGAGCAATTAATGAGAAAGATACACCAAGTTATTATCAATGTAGTTTATGGCTTCCGCGCGTTTATGCTCTCCTCTCTCTTGCTCGATCCTTAACATTAACGATCGGCTACAATGGTCCAGTATTTTTATTTTACAGGAATCACTAATAACACAAAAGCTTTCTCAGGATTGGTACAACATAAGTTATACGAATAATTGATAAGGGAAGGTGCCTTAGTATATTAAGTATGCATGTGCTCATTAGGCCATAAAAGCATATACCCATTTTCTAGCATTAGCAATAGTTATTTATTTGCAAAGTTACCGATGGTAATGGATCTTAGCACATTAGATAATCAAGGGCTTCGATCGTTGTTCAGGCAGAAATAAAACACTTAATGTCATAGAGAACATTCTTTTTGTTTCAAACTTATGTTTTATGATCTGTAAAGGCAATCAAATGTAGCTTACAAAAAAAATGTAGCTTACAATTAAGGTTGTTGTCGATTATCAAAGAAATATGTGAAAACTACTATAACCCCCCTACTATTGATGTAGTTTTAAAGTGTTGTAAGTAGAGGGATTCGATACTCGGACTATTTTGAAGGTTTGGTTTAAGACAAATAAAAGAATTAATATAGCAAATAATACAAAGGATGATGACAATATATGATAAATTACTAGGAATCAGGATTCCACCAAACTTCACAATCAATTGGTTCATACAATGATTCATAACAATTTTACCTCTTTTGTGGACTCTATTTCTTTGCCAAAAGTAGATTTTATAAAGCATTAGATGTAAATCATAAGCATAGTGCATCAAGAGTTCTTAGACTAAGCATACACTATCAAACAAAATCACAAATAATCAATGAAAATCATAAATCGATTAAAAATCAATGCAAAAAGTCATAAGAATCAATTATAATTACCAAACAATTGTGAACATGGCTTCCTCCGACATCCCAGTGTTGGGGTTTAGCTCCTCATGCTCAAAACACCCTCAAAATAATAATTCATAAATCAAAAGGTATTTTTATTAAAAAGGATGAGTTATAGTTACAAAAAGCTTTTTGCAAAGGAAATAATAGTAGTTGAACGTCTTAAGCAGGTGAAGACAGAAACGATGAAAGATTTCTGTAGTTGAATATAAGACTGCCTTTGCGACTGACCCGGTGTGTCTAATGTTCTTCGTGTTCTTGAGCTGTGAAGCAGCAGAACTACTTCCTGCAACTTCTGATTCTTCGCTTCTCCGGCCTCTGATCTACCCCAAAGTGTCGATACCTTTGTCTGAGTCTCGACCACGCCTTTTATACACTTCACATCCCAAAAATCTCGAGAAAATATGCACTTTCCTTCGCTGCCAAGTTGAGAATAATTCCTTCTTTGCTCGTTCCCGTGGTGTTCACGACTTTCCAAACTCTTCTGTGTTTGATAGTTAAACCTTGTAAGAAGATATCTCACGTTATTTACAGGATATTCTTCCATTGCACGAAAACAACTCCCGTATATAACACATTCCCTGTTTTTAAATAACCACCAAATATAAGGAGATTTAATTCCTCTTTTAACTCTGAAACACGTCATTCTCCTCTGCCAATTAGGTAAGAACAAAATCAAATCCTAAGAACCCTTAAAAATCTCCAAAACTAACACGAGTGTTGTTTTATTAATAACCACGATTATTCTCCTCTTTCTTCGATTCCAAAGCACATGCATCCTCTGTTTCACTAAATAAGGCCCAGTCCAATCCGTATCCATGAATAAAATCCAACAAAACTCGTCCAATCTTCACTGGAAAATACGCAGATGACATATGTGTTTCCCGCCATAACTTCTCTTCTTTGTTTTGCTTCAAGTGAATCTTTCCAGCCAATTTCAATTCAATCCAATGACCATACCATGCCTGTTTTGCTCTTATGAGTCCATGCAAACTATTTCCAGCGATTGAGTCTCTTCAGAAATCCCCCAAAAATCAAGTCCAAAACTGAACTTCGCCGCCACAAGTTTCCCGCCAAAAAGCAAAATTCAAATATAGAAGATGATGCCCCTTATCCTGCTACTGGTGCATTTAACACTTGGGGTGTCCTGTGGTGTAAATAGAAAGTGGGTGCCCCTTAGTAATTGAGTCCCCCTTATCCAAATGGGGGTGCCTTTAGTGATTTTCTCCCACGAGTGCAAATACCACTTTTCGAGTCAATTTTTTCACACATGTTTATTTCTCCAATAATACCTACAAAGAGATAAAATACCAAAATAAGTACAAAATTGAGCACTAACAATAAGAAAATCGAGATGAAAAAATACACACAAATGTGTCTATCAAATACCCCCAAAATTATTATTTGCTAGTCCCGAGCAAATCTAATCTACAAAATTAAAATCCTAACTCACTGTCGCAGGCATCGTCGATTGCTTTTGGCGTGTACAAATGACTTTAAACCCCTAGGTGGCCCTAGTGGCCGAGTTATAGTCTCGGGAGGGCTTACCAGAGATATACCCACAAAACCTTAACTCCAGACCATAGATATCTATGCAGAACCTTGGAAGGCACTAAAGAATCTCCTTGGTTGGCATACTTATTGACTACAGGAGGAAGTACCCTGATGCGAAATTCCAATTGTTGTACACGAGTTTACACTCAAGCATATTAAAATTCATATATAAGTGATAGAGCTCTACTCAGATAGTTTCACTATGGACATCAGTATCCAGAGTCAACCAATCACATGGATAAATTAAGAAGATGGATATAGAGAAAAACGTAGATGGTTTTGATGTTAACTAAGGTGAACGGTGTTTCCCATATCTGTCTGAAGGCCACTGCCAAAATGAACCTATCCTAATGGACTGAGATACTAGTCTGACTAATATCAACCCATCTGGCATATACAAGGGAACCAGTGATCGATAATCCTAACTCTAGGTTAACACAACTGGCATATACAAGGGTACCAGTGGTCGACTTTATTGAATTTATTACGGTTGGTCTGGTGGTATGGTCTCAATTTTTTTTTTTTGGAATCTCAATCACTCTATCTCACCCTAGCAGTGGTAACAACTTGATTCATGGGCCCCACCTAGTCACTTAGAGAAACATATTTTAAAGAAAACAAAATAAAACAGAAGTGAAAAGGACTCAACGAGATATGGCGAAACTACCATGTTATTTCTAACACCTGAGCTATGTGCTTTTATGAATAGACTCTTTAGATGTTTCCATCTAATCAGATTGGTTTCTCATCTCCTACAACCAAGATGCTTCCATCCACTTAGATTGGTTAGTGTCATCCTTAATAAGCAAAAAATTCTAGGCTCTGGAGTGTAATATAATGCAACTGAAAACTTTCTCTCATACCCCTAAAATTAAATCTAACATTGTCCTCGATGTTCTAAAGATGAAATTAAAATCATGAACAAGGAGAAACTGTTACCATTTGAAGCAAAAGAGTTAAGGAAAGATATTACCGTGTTGCATGAGCATGGGTTACCTCCCAAGAAGTCCTAAATTTAAAGTCCTCAGCCAGACGTCAAATACCACAAAATGGTGAATTACCTTTTCAAATCATATATATATAGTCGAAATAACTGTGGATCAACAATACCAAATAAAACTGCGGCAATTATGAGACAATTGCATCGGATTAGAAAAATGAACAAACAAAACACAACCTGATCTAAAATTTCTTGCAAGACAACTGGGTTTAACTGTGGCGCCCACTTGGGCTTCATATGAGTGTCTTGACTAATAGATTCGTTCGCACTACAGGGCTCTAATAGCTCGATTTCCTCATGGACAGTATCAGGAGGATCAGGTTGCGGAGTCGAAAGTGACTCAAGTAATACCTCAGGTACACTAGGCTCGAGTCCCAAGTTAGGGACTTCTAATGGGGATACTTGACCATCACTACCCCCAAACTTAGCGCAGCCAGTATTCTCGGACAAACCTCTAACTATTACTTGAATTTCTGGATCCTCAGAGTCTTTAAAATACTCAAGAGCTTCTTCTAGTTCATTACCCCCAAACTTAGGGTCATCATTATTCTCCGTAATACCTAGCACTATGGCTTGAATTTCAGGGTCCGTAGAGTCTTTAAAGTACTCGAGAGCTTCTTCTAGTTCAAAAGTTTGGTCACTTAACTGACATAAAATAATGGTCTCATCAAGTTCATCTAAGGAATCACCAAATAAAGTGTCGTCCCAATTATCCTGAATTAGATCCTGAACTAAAGTGCTAATCATATTCACTTCCTCCAAGTCATCAGAAGGTTGTCTATTGACATTAAAGACATTTAGTTCAGTGGTCATATTACCAAAGGATATGTTCATAAGACCGGTCCTACAGTTGATGATAGCATTAGATGTGGCTAAAAATGGGCGACCTAAAATCACCGGTATTTGAGCATTAGGGTCCTGAACAGGTTGAGTGTCTAGAAAAACAAAATCCACTAAATAAATAAATTTATCAACCTCAATCAGTACATCCTCTATCACACCACGAGGGACTTTGACAGACCTATCAGCTAATTGTAGTGTTATTTTTGTCGGTTTCAACTCTCCAAGACCTAGCTGGGTGTACACATGGTAAGGAAGTAAGTTAACACTAGATCCTAAGTCAAGTAATGCCTTATCAACCATGTGATTACCAATCGTACAAGATATGGTGGGGCATCCAGGGTCTTTATACGTAGGGGCTGTTTGGTTCAGAAGAATTGAACTTACCTGACCAGCTAAAAAGGCTTTCTTGTAGACATTTAGCTTACGCTTTCGTGTACAAAGGTCCTTAAGGAACTTGGCATAAGCAGAAATTTGCCTAATTTCTTCTAATAAAGGGATGTTAATGTTTACCTGCTTAAATATCTCTAGTATTTCGTTGAAAGTCGACTCTCTCTTTGTTGAAGATAACAACTGTGGATACGGGGCTTTGGGCACAAAATGAGACCTTTCGGGAACCATATTGGCATCACTAGAAATTTTATCGGTCTCTTCAGCTAGTGGCTCCTTCTGGGGCTCATCCTGGCACTAGAAGGGAGATCTACAATATGTCCACTATTAGGCATGGATACCTTATTGTCTATCGTTTTACCACTCCTAAGGGTTGTTATCGAATTAATTCCTCTAGGATTAGGTATTGGTTGACTAGGGGACTTACCCTTTTCTTTTTCGCTCAAAAACTCTGCAATTATACTAACCTGATTTTTTAGCTCTGAAATCGCCTGAGAGTTTTCCTGTAAACCTTTCTCAACCGTTTGCTTAAACTCTGCACTGTTATGAGATAAGATGTTGAGAGACTCTTCTAAGCTCATGATTTTTTTATCCGACAAGTTCTGATACTGATCTGTCCCTAAAGGGTTATTAGTATACCCAAAACCCGGGAGAGTCTGAGAACTACTAGATTGACCTTGACTCTGGCCCTTAGACCAAGAGAAATTCGGGTGGTTTCTCCAACCAGGGTTATAAGTATCTGAATATGGATCAAATCTCTGACGATTTTCAAATCTAGAATTATTATAAAGAGCACGGGCTTGCTCTTCGTATCTAGCATGGTATGACCTTTGATTCATTTCTAAGGCCTCTAGATGCCTAATAATATCTGACCCATAATCAACTCTATCGATCCTATGGATATGATTTCTAGGTATTTCTGGTTCTCTCATTGAAGCCCATTGCCTAGTTTTCTCATCTAACTCAATGAACTCGTCAAAACATTCATCTGGGTCTTGATGGGTAAATTCTCCACCATTAATTGTTTTTACCTGCATACGAATTTCACTATCAAGGCCCTCATATAAAATTTAGGCCATGTGGGCTTTTTCAAAGCCGTGATGTGGAAACTGGTATAAAAATTCACTAAACCTTTCTACATAATCATGAAGTTTTTCACCTAATTTCTGCTTAAAGGTTTGAATAGACTGCCGAACAGCAACAGTCTTATGGTATGGGTGAAATTTCTTAACAAATGCCTCTACTAGACCATCCCAGGTGGTAATTGTTTTAGAAGGAATAAAATGATACCAGTCTTTGGCTTTCCCATCGAGAGAGAAGTGAAACAAACGTAACCTAATCACATCTTTTGGGACATTCAGATAGTTCATGTGTCACAAATCATTTCAAAGTCTCTTATATGGGTATACGGGTTCTCATTCTCTAACCCCCTAAAGGTATGAAGCATGCCAATAGTCTCAGGTCTAATATCAAATTGGACCGTAGAAGCTGGTATAACTACACCTGGGTCACATACTACTCTTGACGGGTTCAAACGATCCCTAAGGGTTTTTACCGGGACCTCATCATCATTTTCTTTAACCATTTTGAAAAAAATGCAAGTATCACCTAAATCCATGTAACGGGTTGGACTCAAATTAAAATGGTCGTCTTCAAGTCTATCTCCGACACGTTTTCAACGGTGCATAATTACAACAAAATCGTGCACATGCAAATGCAGGGTTTACTAATTTAGGTAAGCTTGGGTTACCTACAACAAAATATACCCAAAGGTATTAGGCTGAGGTTTGTGGACTTTCAGCTGGTAACTCCCATAAGGCCAAAAGCACGGGTTCAGCTTACTAATCCACGAGTTTTCCTAAACTCGGTAGCTTGACGAAGATGCAATTGGTGTGTGCACGTGTATTTTTTTTACAATAAATAAAATACTAAAAAAACAAACAAACAAATAAAAGAAATTACAAGTCTAAAAATAAATAAAAACTACCAAAAATAAAAGTCCTTAAAAATAAAATCTTCGGCTTTCTCCATTTATGGCAAGTCCAACTTTTCACCTTCCGTTTCAAGCAAAACCTGCACAACAAAAACAAAAATACCAAAGACGTAAAATAGAACAAAAAATAATCTAAAAATAAAATAGTAAATAAATATATATGTACAAAACCTAAAAAAAAATGCAAAACCTAAAACCTAAACCTAAATACAAGTCCCCGGCAACGACGCCAAAAACTGATGTAGTTTTAAAGTGTTGTAAGTAGAGGGATTCGATACTCGAACTATTTTGAAGGTTTGGTTTAAGACAAATAAAAGAATTAATATAGCAAATAAAACAAAAGATGATGACAATATATGAGAAATTACTAGGAATCAAGATTCCACCAAACTTCAGAATCAATTGGTTCATACAATGATTCATAACAATTTTAACTCTTTTGTGGACTTTATTTCTTTGCCAAAAGTAGATTTTATAAAGCATTAGATGTAAATCATAAGCATAGTGCATCAAGAGTTCTTAGACTAAGCATAAAATAATCAATGAAAATCATAAATCGATTAAAAATCAATGCAAAAAGTTGTAAGAATCAATTATAATTACCAAAAAATTGTGAACATGGCTTCCTCCGTCATCCCAGTGTTGGGGTTTATCTCCTCATGCTCAAAACACGCTCAACATAATAATTCATAGATCAAAAGGTGTTTTCATTGAAAAGGATGATTTGTAGTTACAGAAAGCTTTTTGCAAGGGAAATAATAGTAGTTGAACGTCTTAAGCAGGTGAAGACAGAAACGATAAAATATTTTTGTAGTTGAATATAAGACTTCCTTTGCGACAGACCCGGTGTGTCTAATGTTCTTCATGTTCTTGAGATATGCAGAAGCAGAACTACTTCCTGCAACTTCTGATTCTTCGCTTCTCCGGCCTCTGCTCTACCCCAAAATATCCCCCAAAGTGTCGATACCTTTGTCTGAGTCTCGACCACGCATTTTATACACTTCACAACCCCAAAAATATCGAGAAAATCTTCACTTTCCTTCGCTGCCAAGTTGAGAATAATTTCTTCTTTGCTCGTTCCCGTGGTGTTCACGGCTTTCCAAACTCTTCTGTGTTCGATAGTTAAACCTTGTAAGAAGATATCTCACCTTATTTACAGGATATTCTTTCATTGCACGAAAACAACTCCCATATATAACACATTCCCTGTTTTTAAATAACCACCAAATATAAGGAGATTTAATTCCCCTTTTAACTTTGAAACACGTCATTCGCCTCTGCCAATTAGGTAAGAACAAAATCAAATCCTAACAATCCTTGAAAATCTCCAAAATTAACACGAGTGTTGTTTTCTTAACCACGATTATTCTCCTCTTTCTTCGATTCTAAAGCACATGCATCCTCTGTTTCACTAAACAAGGCCCAGTCCAATCCGTATCCATGATAAAATCCAACAAAACTCGTCCAATCTTCACTGGAAAATAACGCAGATGACATCTGCGTTTCCCGCCATAACTTCTCTTCTTTGTTTTGCTTCAAGTGAATCGTTCCAGCCAATTTCAATTCAATCCAATGACCATACCATGCCTGTTTTGCTCTTATGAGTCTATGCAAACTATTTCCAGCGATTGAGTCTCTTCAGAAATCCCCCAAAAATCAAGTCCAAAACTGAACTTCGTTGCCACAAGTTTCCCGCCAAAAAGCAAAATTCAAATGTAGAAGATGATGCCCCTTATCCTGCTACTGATGCCTTTAACACTTGGGGTGTCCTGTGGTGTAAATATCAAGTGGGTGCCCCTTAGTAATTGAGTGCCCCTTATCCAAATGGGGGTGCCTTTAGTGATTTTCTCCCACGAGCGTAAATACCACTTTTCGAGTCAATTTTTCCACACATGTTTATTTCTCCAAAAATACCTACAAAGAGATAAAATACCAAAATAAGTACAAAATTGAGCACTAACAATAAGAAAATCGAGATGAAAATAGACACACAAATGCGTCTATCAACTATACGGAGAGAAGCCCCACAAAATGGATCATTCACTATCAATTCCATTCTTTCACATTTTGATATTTCTAGGCCCAGAATTTTAGGATTCAACGCTTAACAATAAGAATACTATCCATAATAATTCTAACAATACCAAGACTACCCATTAGTATATATAGGTAATAAAACTAGGTCTAGATTTCATTTTCGGTTTCATTTTCACTTTCACTTTGTCTCTCTTTCTCCCTCGTTTCTGCTCTGAAGATTAGGGTTTTCAGGTCAAACCGAGGAAAACGATTACAGAGAGCAAGAAAACGATTTTAGCTCTATCGATCTCTGCTGATGATGTTTACGTATTTACAAACTTAAGAACTAAATCAATCATCTATTTTAGTTTTAAAATTGAATCTCAGATCTGAGCACCAACAAATCATTTGATTTTTATCTCTTTTAATTATCCAATTGATTTTATGGATCTGAATTGATTTGATTCAACAGATTTAACAGTTAATCTACGAATTAGGCTCAATCAATCGATTTGACTGATTTTTCGTCTTGAATCTATGTATTAACTGGTTAGAAGCTACTGCATGTTAGGTTTATGTCATTTTTTTGTTTTTTTTATTAGTTTGATTAGGTTTTGATGTTTGCTTTAATTCATTCTATTCAGATCGGAGAAGAACACAACAATCGTTCATGAAAGCTTCCTCTAGATCGGTTAGAAAAGGCGAAGAAAATCATCATCAACACTTGACTCTGAAGATTTATCATCAGAAACTATTTTAAAGATAAGTTTTATCTCCTCTTATTATTCTAACTTGATTACAATCGTTAATCATCGATTTTAAAATTTAATTTTCAAAAAGGAAATCTTAAATATTCATTTTGTTGCTCGAATTTTTGATATTGTTCATTAACAGAGTTTAGATCTGCAACAATCTCACCTTATCCTTTGATTTGAGAATAAAATCGAAAAAATGTTTGACAATTTTTTTTGAAATTTTTCCGATTTTAGATTTGAAACTCGATCTGCCTCTTAAATTTACTTTGGTTAAAAATCAATTATCAGATTTGGAATCACGGCACCCAAGTTTCCATTACCCACCAAATTGATATAAATTGTATCTACTTCTAAGTTATATATCGACATTTATAGTTTTATAATAACACTGTTAGCTTATAAGATGGATGAGAACTTAGCAGTTATGGGTGAAAAGCTAATAACTATTCTCTGTTTTGGTTATGTTACATGTGCATATTAAATAGTGATCTTATCTTAGTTTTGATAGACATTTTACAGCTTATTAAATTTGATTTTAAACACACTGCAACTTATACAGTGAATTTACATTTTGGTTAGTTTGTTTTACTTAAATATCAGGATTATAAATTGTGATTCTTACTTTTTCCTATAGTAACATTTTATTTATTGTGGTGGTTCATTTAATGGGTAAGTGAATGGCCTCCTTCTGTAGTGGTTCTCTTGAACCAAGAATGTTTGGGCTATGAGAATATCCTCGTTCTTTACATTCTTTACATTTTGGTGTGTATAGATTAGGAGATAATTATGTAATTTGGGTACTGAAATGTTTTGTTCATTTCTATAGATGGTTAGTTGTAAATATAATTCGTTTTGATGTTTCCAAGTAATTTATTGCAGTATACCTGGGCTTTTATGTATATGAAATTCTGATATTGATGTTATATCATGTCAACCTTTACATGTTTTATCCATTCTCGAAAATAAATGAGAACTTCGTCTCTTGTATGACACTAAGGGATGCTTCCGGCTGCACTCAATGAAGAACAAATAGGCTAAGGTTAGTCTTTTAGTTTGATATGTGTACAAAAAATGAAACAAATGTCTTATTCTGATCTCATCCGCGAGCATTTTGTTTTTGCAGTTGAAGCTCTGCAAGGTTAAGAATGTACATTTTGGAACCGAGGGAATCCGATACATAAACACCTTTGATGGTTGCGCAATATGTTACCCTGATCCTGTTATCCAGACTAATGACACCATCAAGTTAGATCTTGAGGGAAACAAGAATGCTGATTTTATCAAGTTTGATATTGGTAATTTGTTTAATTCATTTGTTGTGATTATCTCTTGATTTTTTATGCATGTGTAACTCCTAATTACATGTGTATGTGTAACTATCAACTACAAAAGATACATGTGTAACTCCTAGTTACGCAAGTTATATGCATGTGTAACTCCTAATTACACTAGTTAGATGCATGACATATTACTTTAACATTGCTGCTGTAAATTAACAAAACAATGAGGTTTTTAAACCTGGAATTTGATATATAATTGATAAAGTACTGAATATGTCAGGGCCGTTACTCTATTTGCTTTCGCATTAGAAAAATTGAAGACCAGAATGAAGACAGAGACAAGCAAGAGAATCTTCGTGATTCTGGCATCTGTTACTGAAAGAATAAATTTACAGCTGCAGGACATCAACTCTCATATTCAAAAATACATGTAGGTAGTTTGACTGTGAAGTAAACAAATTGACAGGTGAAGTGATGGTGATGTTTAACTTGTCTTATCTCTTATTTGCAGAGGGAAGTTCACTGGCATCGGTAAATCTGAAAAGGCGAGGGTACCCAAATATACCTCAAGCTAAAACTTTTCCTACCTATAAGTCCTTTCTCCGAAAATGATTGTCTATGGACTGAATCGAGACAATACAACAACGAAGTATGTTTACTTGATAAAAAGGTTCGGACTTAACCAAACACAATAGGATTGCTTATCAAGTAGATAGGAAATTAACGGTTGTGTAATTTACTTTAATTATAATAAAACAATTATAATGCGGAAATATAAAGTAAATGACACAGCAATATTTTGTTAACGAGGAAACCACAAATGCAGAAAAACCCCGGGACCTTGTCCAGAATTGAATACTCTCAGGATTAAGCCGCTACACAAAATTACACCAACTTCGTATAGTTGAGACCAAGCAACTAAACCTATAGTTCACCTAGTTCCGTCTGTATTCCCTCGCCTTCAACTTATAAATAAGTCACGTACTTGGAACAATTCCTTTGGTTCATATTCCAAACAGTAAAGGAACAACAAATATGTTTGGTATCAACTCTCTTCAACCAAGTGATGTGAGTTCGACAAATGCTCTTCTGTTTATCTCAATAAACTCCTTCGTCAGGTTCTTAGATCTATCTTTTGTTCAACTACCGAAGTAATTGTTAAGATTTTGCAATCAATACTTTTAATCACAAAGAATTGTATTGATGCCGATCTACACAACTAATCAATCCAATCTACCACAAGGATAAACCGATTATAGTTGGATCCTCTTATACCGAAACAAGTATTGTGCCCACCAAAGATTATGAACCCCAAATCAGAAATCTTCAATATCTTCTTTTTCTTCAAATATTCTTAGATCTTCAATAAACACCTGCACACAACAACTTGAATCTCTTGTGATCAATCACGCATAAAACGGAGTCTGTTAACAATGGATTATCACAAGATCGTCTTTAGCACTAACAACAGTCTAAAGATCCCGGTCCAAACTTAGATCTAGTTTGAGTGAATCTTATATCAGAAGAGAAGATTCTCACGAATAAACAAACTAGGTCCAATCAAATTTCAACCACCGTTAGTCAATCAAATCAATGGAAAACACAAGATAAACCGTAATTATCTAGTTTCCCACCAACGGTACTAATGGATCTTCTCAATCCCAAATAAGACTTTAAACTGAGCGGCCGTAAGATATTTCGCGTAATTAGGTTACTCTCCTCTCCGAATAGGTGGCTTCACCAGTAACAACACAACTGAGGAAGTTTGCTGTCACGAAGGATTAGTTTGCTAGAAATGCAAACTTCAAGTATTTATAGACAAGGAAGTTTGGACACCAAGGAATTTCCAAAACCGAAAATATTCTCAAGATATGCAATATATTCCAAATTCGGTTTCCATAATTCCTGGAAATGCTCTGTCCAAATTATTGACCGAAAATATCTTTGGAAAATATTTAACTAGTAAATGCACATTACTAATTCTCATTTTCCTAAAATAAAATTAAGACCTTAACTAAAAGATTCTTAACTTATTTATATTTCGATCCTGGGATTTTCTTCCTTTCGCTATTAAGGAATAACTTTGATCAATTAAAGACAAACATTACTTCATGTGTTCAAAGTGTGTCGACATCCTTACTTTGTAAGTCCTCTTTCATACTTACAACCTTGAAACCGATTTGCCACACTTCCAAACAAGTTTAGAATTGGTTCATCTGGCTTTCAAGAACTATGTGATTGATCAAGAACACCCAATCACAAAGCATGGGTTTGATGGTTCTACCAAAATAAGTTTCGGTTCTACCCTCCATGTGAGTACTGTGCATAGTCACACTAGCTTTCCAAAATTCGGTTGACTAGGTACTAGTATTGGTTCCCCACATATATATGGTATCTAACTTATATGTGTTGCACATGTCCATAGGATCGGTTCCCCTTTGCCTAAAAACGTGTTGCACATGTCCATAGGATCGGTTCCCCTTTCTGCTACAAACTTGCTGCACCTCATACAAGGATCGATTCCCCTTTGTGATATGTTGTACCTCTTACTAGGATCGGTTCCCCTTTACCCAGATTCGATCATACACAAATCACAAACTCGATCATACCATCTCAGGTGATTACTTAAGATCGGTTTCACTAATAAAAGTCATACCAATACATAAGTCAGGCCTTTGTGAATATTTTTACCAAGAACACAAACAAGTCATGATCGGTTATACTAAATCATACATATTGGTTGTTCACAAGATATGCAATGAATAACAATACCAATAACGCCTAGCGATTTCCTTTTCGATTCATAAACAAGTTTATGAACTTACTTCCTTAAAACACATGTAAAACATTGTTTCCTAGGATGAAATCCTCACCTCATACCCATACATAATTACAATAGCATTTAAACGATTATGTCGATGTCTTATTTACAAAGTTTAATGGTTAAGCAATAAACCTCGTATTGTATTCCTTAATACTATGTCTATATAGAGTGTTCATGCTTCGCAGTTTTGTTTTCAATATGCACGACATGAAAGATACGTTAGGGAATGAAACAGTTTAAGTCAAATATCACTAACCTTAAGTTGAAGGATGATGTTGTCATTGTAGCTTCTTACTTCTTCACTTCTTCAAGTCTTCGCAATACTTGTAATGCCTCATATCCTAATACTTTCAAGATAACCTATACGAAGTTGACTCTAGTACATAATCAAGCGACTCTTATAATGAGTTTTGATTCACTAAAATATGACAACCAAACTTGACATACCAACGCTTGGTGGGTTCAACCGAGCTATGCTCTAACAAAATCTAAGAGGCAATGCCTGGAAACAAGATTCCTTGGTAACCACAATTCTACTGAAATACCCATAGTTGTTAAATGGTTTGAACTGTTTCTGAATTTGAAGTCATGTTTCAGGTGAGGAGGAGAAAGCTACAACTAAGTTTTTGAGTTAATGATTATTGTTGAGTGAATGAATGCCTGAACCTAAAATCATACATGAAGTACTGCATCTAAGCATTTTCTTTCCCTCATACTTTGGGTTTAGGTTTGATATGTGTAACCCTTAGTTGTTCAAGTTTAGGTTTAAGTTCTCATACTTCAACTAAGACTTTTTGTTTTTTAATTTTTTTGTTCAGGACGAGATATGATTACAAAGTCGTCAAAAGGTGGACTACCTAAAGGAAGATTGAATATGGTCTTATTGAGCGTGAGAAAGTATATTGTTTTCCTCACTTCTCACTAAATACTATTTTGATTATTGATGAACTTGTTCTATGTCACAGGATTTATAAGTGTAACGACATATTAATGCTCTAAAGATATTTGTCCCCATACATCAAAAAATACGCTGATGCTAAGCAGTGATCTATAAGAAGGAAGAGAAGCTCCAATATCTTGATTCTCTTAAAGGCGTCGATACTGATGTCTCGAAAAATCTGGTATGTTTGGCAGCAATTGTGGCAATTTTCTCTTCTTTTATAATGTGTGGCACATCTTGGATAAAAAAGTAGTTCAGTCATTTTTATTATACTTCAGCAGAATTCCATTCAGTTACACATTCAAACTTAGCTAATTTGATGAAATTGTGTTGCAATCAGCATGTGTATTTTCTAGTTACACATGTATTTATGATGTGTAATTACTGGTTACACTAGCATTTTGGATTTGTAAATGCTAATTACACATGCATTTAAGTATGTGTATCTGCTTATTATACATCCTTAGATGATTCTGCTCTGATGCTCTACATTTCAAAAGGCATGATTACTTTGCGTTTTATATTCTGCAAATGATGTGCTTATTGACTGTATAATGTTGATTAGATTATTTACCGTCAAAAGTGAACATATTTATAAGCTAAAGTTCATTGTTTTTCAGTTTTTCCTTTGGTTGATATGGAACCAACACAACTTGGATTACATTTCAAGGATGTTGAATATGGTAGAATCTTGAGCCAAGAAATATTGTCAGTTGTGTTCAATATGTTCCTGAATGATTTTTAACGGTGTTATGCTCATGGTTGTGTCATGCATGATGTGTTAAGAGATGTTGTTTTTCTGGTGTTTCTTAACAGATGCTAACAAACATGGTCTTCTAAACTAAATGCTGCCGAAATCACTAATAAACTTGGTTTTAATGCTCTTCGTCAATGACACTGGTAAAAATTATCTCATCCGTTTTAAGAAGTGTTATTTATTTATTGTGTTTCGTTGTTAAGATTAACTATAACTTTTAGTTTGAGATAATATGGTTTAATTTTAGATAACATGGCTTTGATTGATGTACGTTAAAAACTAATGAACTTAATACATTCAGACTTAGCTAATTAGATGTGTTACTTCTAGGTGCACAAGCTAAAACTAATGAAATTAATACATTCATACTTAGCTAATTAGATTTGGTACTTTTAGGTGCACAAGTTAAATTGATGTGTAACTACTAGTTACATAAGATAATTAGATGTGTAATTCCTAGTTACACTAGTCAAATACATGTGTAACTCCTAGTTACACTAGTCAGTTGCATGTGTAATGCTAGCTACCCTAGTCAGATGCATGTGAAACTGAATATACATTGTTGTATGTACTGTTCATTTAATCTTATAAAAACTAATTGCTTGTTGTTATGTATCAGGTTTCCGATAATTTCATAAAAGCTAATTGCTTATTTGTGGTATTGGTCTCGCTGGAATTGTAGTTGATGCTGAATACACAAGTCAGATGCATGTGTAACTGTCAATTACACTATATAGATGCATAAGTAATTCTCAATTACACTAGACAGATATGCATGTAACTTCTAGTTATACATGTTAAGAAATTATTGTAAATGAATATTAAAGTAATACATGTATTTTTTGTATGCTTTCTTTTTGATGTCTTATTTTTTGATGTGTAACTTCTCATTACACATGCCATATGGATGTGTAACTTATGGATATACATGTGTAACCGTTTCATGCCATACCTGAAAATACTCGGCTGCATGTACCCGCATGAGCCTGCCGTACCCGAAGTAGCCCAAAACCTGTTATGGCCCGTCGCGGGCCGTCTGGCCTGGACTGGATTAATCTATTGGGAGGGCTCGGACTTTGCAATTAATTATGATGCCCGACCTGATACCCGGCCTTGTGCCCTGCTTGAAAGCCTTTTTTATGCCATCAATCATTTAGTATCCTCTTAAAAAGACTTTAAAGTTACCATTTTTTAATTGTCAATTGTGTATCTAAAAAAATAAAATATATAGTTGTTTTTACTTAAACTTATAACCTTTTCAAAACATTAATGGTAATATATTTTCTTATTTAGAAAGTTTATTGTACTCAAATTAATTATTTATTATAGGCTAAAATTAAGAAGTTTGTCATTGTAATTTAAATATAAAATAATAGTATCACTTATAATATGCAATGTTAGAAAGAAAAGGATATTGCATTAAAAATAAATAAATTTAATACCATACATTTGAAAATTTAAACTTTTTTAACAAAAAATATATTCAAAATAGTGGCCTGTCCGGCCCGATCTGGCCTGCCCGTATAAAAAGCGGGATTTGGACGGACTTTGGGTAGCAAATTATCTATTGTTACCCGGTCTGCCCGGCCTGAATTTTTTTACGGGCTCGCAAACCACATCCAATATTTCACTTAGCAATCTGTATGGACAAACTCCAATATACTTTATAGAGAATCAACTAGACAGTCAGACTCAATCTAGATAAAAAAGTATATTAAAGAGTTTATATCTCAATCTCTCGATTTGATATATACTCAAGCAAATAGAAATCTGCGAGTCTTTATCAAATACTAGAGAGATAACTTGGATGGTACCAAAGACCAATATCCAAGTGTCAATCAATTTAAATCAACGATCAAAAGGTCGGATATTCTAATTGATTTAACAACGCACAACCTGTGATATTTCAATTATATAACAAAATATAATGCGGAAAAGAAATAACACAAACACTAGAATTTTGTTAACGAGGAAACCGCAAATGCAGAAAAATCTCGGGACCTAGTCCAGATTGAACACACACTGTATTAAGACGCTACAGACACTAGCCTACTACAAACTAACTTCGGTCTGGACTGTAGTTGAACCCCAACCAATCTCACACTGATCCAAGGTACAGTTATGCTTCTACGTCTCTAATCCCAGAAGGATACTACGTACTTGATTCCCTTAGTTGATCTCACCCACAACTAAGAGTTGCTACGACCCAAGATCGAAGACTTTAATAAACAAATTTGTATCACACGAAAAGTATACGGTAATAGATAAATCCGGCTCCCACGAATATACTTACGAGTTTTGTTCCGTCTTTTGATAAATCAAGGTGAAAAGGAACCAATTGATAATCCGGACTCATATTCCCGAAGAACAGCCTAGTATTATCAATCACCTCACAATAGTCTTAGTCGACGCAGCGAAAAAAGATACTGTGGAATCACAAACGATGAGACGAAGATGTTTGTGATTACTTTTTAGCTTGCCTATTGGAGATAGAAATCTCAAGCCAATTATTATAATTGTACTCGTACGATAGAAACAACAAGATCAGTTCACACAACTACGATAAAGTAGTATCGGTCTAGCTTCACAATCCCAATGAAGTCTTTAAGTCGTTAACCTGGTTTAGAAGAAGAAACCAAAGGTTAAAGGAGAATCGACTCTAGCTTAGCACAACTAGCATCACACAGAATGTGTGGGATTAGGTTTTCTAGTTGCTAGAGTTCTCCCTTATATAGTCTTTCAAATCAAGGTTTGCAATCAATGTTATCTTGGTAACATAGCATCCAATATTCACCGTTAGATGAAAACCTGATTAGATTCAAGCTAATATTTATCAACTGTTAGATCGAAAAGATAGCTTGTTATACACAAATGAAATGCATGTTTCTAGTCTTATGTAACCGTACCCAAACTTGTACATTAGTTGGTTCAACAATAGTTAACCAAATGGTTAGCCATATGATCACTTTCATATCAACCATATTCTTCTTCACCATAACTAGTTTAAATGACTAAAATGGACTAGTTAGAGAGTTGTTCAATTGCAAGGAAATCTCATGTACTACACAAGACACAATTGAAGCAAAAACGATTTGATTCACTTGAATCGGTTCACGAACTATATAGTCACGGTTTGCAATTGCATTCCTTTAATATGAATAAGTTCATAAACATCATTTTTAGATATAACATACTCAAGTTCGCGGACTGGGTTCTTGGACTTAAGTTCCTGGATGGAGTTCACAAACTCCAGCAGAAATTCTCGGGTTTGAGAACTTCGCCAGTTCGTGGACTGGGTTCGCAGACTGAGTTCGCGGACTTAGCTCACGCACTACTCCGGTTCACTTGATCAACAAAATTCGCAAACTTCGGTTCAAGGAATAAGGACTTATACAATATGCGTTTCCACAACAATGCTTATATCCTCCAATGGTTATATAATCTAAACTCTCATTTCAATCATTGAAACATTCTTAGAGGACATTATATAGTTGTTATTCACAAACCATTTTTCGTCAGAGCAATTTTCAAAGTGATTGAAACGTAACATGACTTTCGTCACTAGGTAAAGATGAACTTGGATAAAGCGAAAGCTTACCAGCACATATTTCGAGAAATAGATAGGCGAGATAAACTCGGCTCGAAATACCAAATGTGTATAATCTAAGTCTATATAGCAAAACGACTTTTATCTCAAGATAGGAGATAAATAGACTTTTGTGGGATAGATAAGTTCAAGTCTCCACATACCTTTTAGACGATGAAGATCCACCAGTTCCTTGAGTAGTATTTCGTCTTGTATGATGATTTCCATGGAGTTCTTGAGCTCAACTACACTTTCTATCCTAGTCCGAGACCTTAGCTATAGTAGACTATGTAGATGTGGAAAAACGGTTTGCTGGTTTTCTAGGAAAGTGGAGAGTCGAGCGTGCTGTCGAGACTCCTCAACCGAGCGAACTGATGAACCTCACATAGATGCACCGCTGCAAAGGGGGTGCTTAGATTCGGGAAATCAATCTGTATGACTCCGGCCTAAACCAAGACAATGGCCATTCCAGAGTCAATTAAGTCGCAAAGAGGGAGATGGGTTGATCTGTAGGAGGGAAGCTGAGAGTTGTGTGGGATCAGTGATGATCAAGGATTGTGGGTGTGTTTAAGGTTTCTGCAATATTGCTGAACTGCTGAAGTTGAGTTCTGTGAATAAGTTTATATCGAGTTGTTGACGGATAATGATGATAACCGATGATTGATGATATCCTGATGTCCTCGATTTAGACTTATTTTTATTGCAAGAATGATGTACCATTGATCCCTGTAAGTGTGACGGTTTCTTGAGTGAAAGAGTGCGAAAGTGGGAGATCGTGGTAAAGTCAGTTCCATGTCGTGCGGAGACTTGACTGATCGTGCACCCACTACTTTGCTAACTCCTTCAAACATTTACACGACTTACGCACATTTCTCGTTGTGGATGAATCCACGTGCCGTAGACCGCCAGACCAAAACCCTAAGTGATATCCCCCTATTTGTGACGTGGTTGATATTTCACGAATCGTGGAGTCTGCAAGGCAGACGTGTATTAGTTAATCAGTTGTTGACTGATTTAGACTGTGAGTCTAGTTTTGTTGAATCGAGCATAAGTGGTGAATGCTCAGTGATTCATGGATTGAACATGTAGTTCTCTGAGATGTCAATGAATTACTGACTAGAGCGACTGAGCAAGTATTGCTCAACTCGATGAATTGCTGAATATTTGAGAGTTTGTCGAGCAATTGAGTAAGTATTGCAAAATTCGACGAATTTGATAATTTTGGCGTGCAACTGAGCAAGTGTTAATCAATTCAACAAAATATTGAATATTGATAATTTGACGTGCAATTGAGCAAGTGTTTCTGAATTCGACAAACTACTGATGAATTACTGAACATTGATGGTTGGATCAATATTCGAGCAATTGAGCAAGTATTGCTCAATTCGGCGAATTATTTACAGGTGCCGTGACCCAATAAAATCCGTAGCTATAACAAACTTTTGTAGCTCCTATTCCACATGCCTAATCTTCAACCTTACTCGAAATCTTCATCACTTCCAAGTACTCCAATGATCCCAAAGGTGGTAAGTTTAGCATCATCGTTGTTGAAAATCCGTAGCTATAACAACGAGAAAACAAGAGTTCTCAATCATTTTTATACAGTGTCATAGTATCATTACACAACGTCAAAGTTCAATTGTGCCACAACTTTAACAACAATACTATGGTGATATGTCACTCCGCCTTAGTCAATACTTTATCTCTCATGGAAACCACTCCCCCTTACATAATGATCCGAAAACCATATGTATTTGTAGTGTGAACTACATATTAATTCTCCCCCTTTTTGTCAATAAAATTGGCAAAGGTACAAGAACGGGATCCTAATGAAATTTCCGAAAGAGACATTTCATGACCAAAAGAAAGCATATATTATCTTATTTAGATGCAATCATAAAGCCAAAGCTAAATGCATTCATCAAGGAGTCTATAAAGATACAAGATAACCCCTATAATATTCCACGTCCGCATTCCCCACAAACATTTGGCAATTAAGCACAGGTTCAATTAAGAACTCTCCCCCATAAAATGTCATTCCCGAAAGAACGACAAAAGCGACCTTAATTTCAAAAAGAAAAGAAGGATTTCTTTGGACATAACAAATCACATACGAGTATGAATTTGAATCCAAAATACTCAATTAAATTAACCATAAGAGAATCCATGATTAATTTAATCAAACATGCTCAACATAATTAAACTTATGGAGACTTAAAAACACTCAATTAGATTAATCACAAGAAACCCATAATTAATCTAATCGAAATACACAACTAAACTAATCACAAAAGTAATCAATTTAATTGGTCATGCTCGACATAAGAGAATCTATGGAGCAATAACTAAGTTAATCATAAAATAATCAACTCAGTCAATAATGCTCAACATGAGATAACTTATGGAGCCTCACACTAATACATAAAATATGGATCAGAGAAGATCAATACCACGGAATACACAAGGATTCATTTTATTTTCCATCACTATTCACACAATGACATACAATAGACATAATCCTTGAAAACAAAAGTTTTTAACCTATCTTCCATCAAAAATTGACATAATAGGATTAACTTTTGTATTTGTCAAAAGTCAATTCATTCTTTTATCAATACATGCATATCAACTCATGAACGACTTTACTTTTGACAAAGTATGGGACAATCAAGTTCACGGACGTAAACACACATATCCCATAACAATGTTGCAATATATAAAACCATAAAGATTAATACTGCAAAAATCATCTTCCAAACGATTTTAGAATTTAAACAAATAAACCTAAAACATGAAGATGAAAACGTTGGACATAGTTATGTGTAATCACAATAATGGCTATTCCAAACTCTAGTTATTCTTCTAAATAAAACAAAAAAAGAGAATATTTACTAGGCAAACTTAATCAAAACAGACTAAACCAAAAAGCACTTCAATGGCAATGCGAACTGAAATCATATAGACAGTTCGGGACCTTCTTGAGTCTTGAGGTCCTGGAGTTTGTGAACGACAACATCCTCTGCAACTTTGGAGAGGATATCCTTATTGGGAAGTTCTTTAACACGGGTTTTCATGAGAACAAGGTCAGACTTAACCTTTTTCAACTTAGTTCTTACCACATCAAGACACTTCATAGTATCAACAAGTTGCTGCTTTGCCTCTTCAAAGTTCTTTAGAAAGTTGAGAACTACATCTGAACGAGATCTATTCAACCTCCTCTATATCCGAATAGGAATCAGGAGATTGAGGAAAAGAACCTTCGACTTCAACAAAAGTTCCCTTCTCTTTATCGAATTCGAAATATACCGCGTTATCAACGAAATCCTTAGGTAAATCCCATGAGAAGGAAGAAGAAGCCATTGATAATATGAAACCTAGAGTAAAGAGTTCAACTCAATAGGATGGTTATATAAATAAAATTCGAGAGACTTAGGGTTTACAAGATAGGTTTATGAGAGACCCCAAAACCGTACATGTACCCGTAAGAAGAGGGTTCACAAAGCAGTGCACGAAAAAAATCCATGCTTTTACTTTTCAAAAAGTATACTGGCAAGGAATAAAAACTAACAAAAAGGGAAGGATAAAGAAATACTCATGTAAAATTGTTTGACCAACTATCCATCTAAGAACGATAAGAAATTAGCTAGATAATCAGAGTCACTTTGTCAAGAGCATACCTATTCAATTCTCTCACAACTAGGTCATGTGAGATATCAACCTTGTGATAAATTTACACAAGTATGAGCTTTTAGCTCATCAAATGAACATTGTTTTTGTCTATCCTTCTTTCGTTGACAAGCGCTCATCCCAGAGAAGCAAGACATTGCTTGTTTGGCATATCTGTCAGAAGGCATTCTCCGAGGACTAAATCTAGGACCTTTTTCAATTGGCACAAGAGGATCAGAATAGATAGGGATCCATTTTCTAGAATTAGATTTAACAGACTTATTCTTATAAACACAAAGAATGTGTTCATTAGTGGCACAAGACTTTATGCCATTGAGATGAACTTGTTCCCTGTGATGATTTCTAGAATAGATCATTTGTATAAGATTTCTTATTTTCTGTAGGCATGCGATTCACTGCAGTAGTCGACTGACTATTTATTCCATTGACAGTGGAAAGAAGCAAATTATGAAGTTTAGAAATTTGTTTCCTCCTGGAAAAACAATGGATAGCATAATGATTCTTTTTCCCACAGAAAGTACAGGTTCGTGGAGGAGAAGCAATCATTGGCACCTGTTTTAACTTCATAGCCATATGAGAAGATTGTAAGTTATGTAAACTTTTCTTGACACAATCTTCTTTTGGAGAACATTTCGTCATGTACTGTAATTAATGAGAATCAGTTTGTACAAATGAATTTCTCCTTAAGACAGAGTTTTCCTTTTCCAAGGATCTGCACTGTTCATGGTCCAGAGTAAGAGATGCACTTAGTTTCTCTTTTTCGACACGAAGTCTGTTAAGATTTGATGAATGTGTCTCGATCAAAAGTTTTTCTCTAATTGAGTCTTCCTTAACAATATCCTCAAGAACACTAATCTTTTCACGCTGTAGAGTAGTTTCTTGGAGAAGTTTTTCAATATTCTTAGAGAAGGACTCAATGATGCTATAGAGATCATGTTCTCGATCAAGAGACTTTTCAAATACATCTATAAGCTGATCATGGTTCTGAAAATCAATAATTTCAGTAGAGTTTTTTGAGATTCTGGTGAGCTTCTTTTCAGCTTTTGTCAGAGTGTCACATGCCTCATGAGAGGAAGACATGTCAACATCTGATGGAACAATCTTTCTACCTCGGGATTCGGAAGAATCAACTAAGAAGTAACCCTTTGAGATGTTTCCAAGACACTTGGCGTAATTGAAAGCTTCAGGAGACATATGGATATACGTAAGAGAGATTTTGTCATAGGACTCAGATTGTCACAAACACAGACTTATCAGGTCTTAAATGTGTTTTCCTGCTCTAATACCAATTGAAAAAGCGTGGGATTAACAACCACACCCAATATTTTGCTTAGAAATCTGTACGAAAAAACTCCAATATACTTTCTAGAGAATCAACTAGACAGTCAGAATCAATTTAGATAAAAAGTATATCAAAGAGTTTATATATCAATCTCTCGATTTGATATATACTCAAGCAAATAGAAATCTGCGAGTGTTTATCAAATACTAGAGAGATAACTTGGATGGTACCAAAGACCAGTATCCAAGTGTGAATCAATTTAAATCAACAACCAAAAGGTCGGATATTCTAATTGATTAAACAACGCACAACCTGTGATATTTCAATTATATAACAAAATATAATGCGGAAAAGAAATAACACAGACACCAGAATTTTGTTAACGAGGAAACCGCAAATGCAGAAAAACCCCGGGACCT